>NW_010323734.1:2602-31064 GCF_000700745.2 Antrostomus carolinensis | reverse complement strand
GTTTCCTCCAGCCCTGCCAGAGCCGGAGGCTGATGGGGCCGTGGGGCAGGGCTCGTGCTCAGCCCGGAGCCTCTGTGATCCCGAACCCGGGCTTTGACGTGGGTGCATTGTTCAGGGAACTGGGAGAGCTTCACCCACCCTTCCTTTCTCCTGGGTACAGCCTGTAACTGCCCTCCCTTCCCCTGTGCGAAGGGGTTTGATGTGCACTAGCAGATCACTTCAGATGCTGAAGTCCCCCAGCTTTGTCCCTCTGGTTTCATTTCAGCCTAAAGCAGGGCTGTTAACTCAGCTGCTTTTCTTCCCCCTGCTACCCTTTAAGGCACAGAGGCTGCTGGCGCATCGGAGACCACAGAAATCCTTCTTTGAGACACTCATCAGGAGCCTGATCATCCTGTGCGTGGCGATAGCGGTGGTCTTGTCGTCCATCTCTGTTTGCGATGGCCGCTGGCTCTTCGCGAGGGGGCAGCTCTTCGGACTGTGGCACTTCTGCACCGTGAGCAACGGCAGCGTCCTGAAGTGTGTCACTGACCTCAGCCTGGCCAAGGTGGAAGGGCTGAGTGTGGGGGTGATTCCCATAAGAAGCATGGTGTCCTTCGCTGTTGTGGTTGCCATATTTGGACTGGAGCTGCTGATGGTGTCCCAAGTCTGTGAGGATGCCAACGCAAGGCGGAAGTGGTCGATGGGCTCGGTTCTCATCCTCGGTTCGTTTTTGCTGTCGGCCACTGGAGTTCTGAGCTTCTCCATCCTCGTGAAGGATCACCTCACCTTCACGGGCTTCACGCTGACGTACTGGTGTGAGTTCATCGCTGCCTTTCTCTTCTTCCTCAATGGGATCAGCGGACTTCACATCAATAGCCTCACGCACCCCAGGAACGGGGTAGGCAAAATCTAGGTGCAAAGAATGTACCTCCACCTTTGTGTAATCAGCTTTGCTGATTAGACTGGAAAAAAAGGGAGTCTAATGAAGTTTGAAAAGGACACCGTGTCTTAAATTGTGTGCAAGGAGGGGAAGCATGAGTCAGTCTTGATGCCTGTAGAAGACATACCCACCCACTGGTCAGCGTGGAGAGCTGCGCAACACAGCTCTGAGACTGAGGGACTGAGACTGGTTGCTGCTGAAATGCCTTTTTCTAGAGGAGTGGATTAAAAAGAGGGTGTCCCATTAGGTGTGCAGAGGGGTGGCAGACTAATGGGATCAGTTTTGAAGCTTATACAAAGCCTGTACTGCTATGGATTTGGTGTTGCTGGGCTTTCCCCCATACTCCAGAGCCTGTGAAGAGTGTGACACAACTTCAGTGTGTCTCATGGCTTTGCTCTGTCTCAGGGACAGATGATTTGTGCCTGGCCATGCTCACTGGTGTGGAGTATTACAGATCTTCACTGCATCTCGCTCCACCATTTCCCTTTCAAAAGAGAAGGCACACAGATCTTGATCTGGTCACCTGTTTTGTTTCCTGCTGGCACGTTCCCTGTATCGGTCCTTTCCACTGTGAGTTCTTCTGGGACACCTGACAGAGGTGCAGGGAGATGTAGCTGTCCTGGGGCCAGGTACAGGCATTGGGTGATACAGGTGTATGAGGAAGGGTTGTGATGCCTTCCTTGGGCAGCAGTGCATGTTCCTGCACTTGTGGCCTCTCCCTGCTGTCACCACTCCTCTACCACCCCAGTAGGACACGTGCCAACCTGTAACCCAAACTGACTCCTTCACAGCCCTTGCAAGGCCCTCTGTAATGGGACATTGCTCTTCCTGGTTTCTTTTTTGTCCCTTTGCAGCAGGAAGACAAGTTCCACAGGGGCTTTAGGTGGGCATTGTGGCTGGGCAGACCATGCTGAGACCACCACACTTTCTGGGCTGTGTTTTGGTTGCCAAGGTTTCCTGCTGGGGCAATGGGAAAGTCTCCTCATTCTGTAGCATTTCTTTTGGGAGGAGGACACTCTAGATCCTCCTGACCAGATCAAGTCATTTTCATCCCCTGATTAACAATGGGCCTGGGAGGAAAAGCAGCCCAAGACTGCCTAAGGAGGGGCTGATGGGACAGCTGGCAGAGATACAAAGAGACTTGGCCAAAACTGTATTAAGGCTGGTCTTCCTCCTGCCAATGCCTGAGTTGAGATCTCTAAAACTGCTGCAGCTTTGAAGTTTCCCATGGTGTCTGATGTAAAAGAGAAGACCTCAGAGACTGGCTGCCCTAGATGTGTCCTCCCTGTCCAACATGCATCACTTTTCTTGTCCCCAAAAAATGTCTTCAGAGTATTTCAGGGTTTCTGGTCTAAAGTTTGTTTGTGGGGGTTTTTTTATCTGCTGGTAAAACTGCCTGTATTTTTGTTTTAGGACAAATGTTTTTACATGTTTCATCTCTGGAGCTTGTCTGATAGCTGTTGAGCAAGGTTTTCATTTCCTGTGCAGCAAGTTTGACAGTTTTTTCACCTGAAACAAAAGCATCATAGCACAAAGACCAAGAAGGCTGTGTAGGCGAGCCACGAGTAAACAGCTTTGTGTTTGAAAGCCAAGAGTCTGAAGTCTTGCCTGAACGTACATCCACGCTTGCTGAATATACTCCTGTGTGCTTGCTTGCCTTTGTGAGGACAGTCTCCATTCCTTCTCAGATTTCTATAACATTTTAGGATAACACTCCTAAGCCTGTTTTGCGATGCAGTTTCAGAGCAGGCTTGCTCTGGACAGTGCCAGTTGTGCTTTTGCACCTGAGTGTGCCCATCTTTTTGGTGATACAATGCACGGAGCTGTGCTACCCAGCCAACTTCTGAAGCTCTTGCAATATCTGGGGCTCTGTCAGGGTCTATTGACCCACTCTCAAGGACAAGGGTCTTAACCTGCCTCTGGAAAACTGCACTGTGATAGTGTCTCTCTATGAGGTGCTTTTGATTTGCTGAATTGTGCTGTTGAAGACATGCTAGTGGGCTGAACTTGCAGATGTTTGTGTGAGCGGTGTCTAGCTTTAGCAGAGCTACTTAACCCCAGAGAGAGTCTGCAAGGTCTAGTCCCAAACTGTTGCACCTTGATGTTATCAGGTGGTAGAGTGCCTTAACGAACTGATAAATCAGTTGTGGTGCCTGGGGGTGCCCATGGCAGGCAGGACAGTTTGCCTACATGAGCTCAAGGGTATCCATGGCTTGTCTAGAAACATGAATGTAACTGCAGAGTGCCTTCTTGGTGGCATCCACAACTGGAAATCAATTCTGCATGTACTGGGGGAGGTGCTGGTGGGAGGCTGTGCCCCAGCCCTTCCCTGGGGAAGGTAGCCATAGCCAGACTGAGTCCCAGGCTGGTGCCTCCCACTTGGGTTAGAGGGAGGCAGTGGACAATTGGTCATTGAGTTCACCCAAGACTTGGTGCAATTGTGAATGATTTTGGGATGTCCTTGGCTAGCTGAAGAAGAGGCCTTTTACTGGGGGTAGGGAATTCTTGAGGGAAAACATAGTCACTTTTTTCCATCTGGCTTTGTATAGTCCCGCTTGACTTACTAATGCTGGGAGAAGATGCGTTTTGACAGCTAAATGCTACAAAACAGGTTGATTGTCTCGGAGACATCCTTGTATACGGCAGCCTGTGCAGCAATGGGTAACTGTTCATTTTCTGAAGCCTTTGGAAGTGTCAAGCAATATTCCCGAAGTTTGTTAAATAAATTTATGTGAAATAACTGTATTTCTCTCTTTATATTTAGGTATTGGGGTGCAGATTTAAGGGGATGAGTGGGGTTTATGTAACCTCCCAGGCACCAGTTCTGTGTGTTTACCCAGCTAGACCAACCAAGAGATGACTGCCTGGCACTTTGCCGAGCTCTAAGGGAGCTGAGGCTGCGTAGCCACTGCATGCTCCCCTCCAACGTGTCCACACTGATCCCAGCAGCCAGCACTGCTTTCTTGTCTTGCAAAACAAGAGGGGCAGTCAGCTGTGCTGCTTCGTGGGAATTAGAGATAACCTTGTAGGCTCTTAATGATTTCCTGCTGTTGCCTGTGCTCTGTTTACCAGCTAAAGAGCTCTTTCCTGTGTCCTTCACCTCCCTTTCCCACACCGCGCCCTGTGTCTGAAGCATCCTTGTTCTTTTCCCCAGCTTCGCTTATTTGGCCTGCAGAAGTGGTATCTGAGCACAAATGTATTTATACAGTTTTTCCCCCAAGCTCACTGTACTACCAGGTTTAGTGAAACATCAGGGAAACAGATTTCCTGCTTCACCACTGAATTAGTTTATGTAACCTCAAGTAAGTTAATTAGCACCTGGTGTTCATGTTCTGATGGGGAGAGGCCATTGGCCTGTCTCAGGAGATTTAAGATCTCTTAAAACCAGGATAATGAACATCACCTTTTGTTAATGAGCTGTTTAGACTTGCTCAGTTACAACTTTAATTGGAAACTTGTGCACAAACCATTGCTTGAGGACAAGAATAAGGGAATAATGGTACAGGGTGTGCTAATTGGGGAGATATCCTGGACTGTTACTGGTTTTTTGATTTTAAGTCTACGGTACCCTCATCAGCTGTGCTTGGAGGGACACCTGGTTTGGGGGTTGAGCTTTGCTTGCCTTTGTGAGTCAGGAGAAGGTGATAACAGGAAGATGATTGTCCTCACCTGCCTTTTCTTTACCTCTGCTGGGGCACAGGTAATGGCTTTTCTAAACTTTCCAGGTCAGCTTGCACATGTACGAAGGGCTTGTTTCTGTGTGAAAGAGGTCTGCCCCGGGGTTGTCCTGGAAGGGGTGTTGGCTGGATTCCTGGGGTCTTTCACCTTCTCCTGGATCCAGCCCCTCTGAATTGGCACCACCCCTTCTGAAGCAGTTCATTTCAGCTCCCCCCATGCCCAGCGAGGAGTTGCTCAATGTAATTATTCACAGCACAACAATACTGCTTCTTAATTCTGACAGTTTTGCTGGGAACTTCCTTGTTGCTGTGTTGGGAGAGAAAATCCATTAATCACTTCCTCTTAAATTCAGCCTTAGGTCTCAGACCACTGATACACCAATGGCTTGCAGAGCTGCAGTGAGCTTCTCAGGGGACCTGGAATGAATAGCCAGAGGCTGTCACCACTGTCCCAGGACAATGATAACTACTTGTCTGAAAGATGGTACTCAAGTCCTATTTAGTGATAAAACCCACCTGCTTTACATTGCATACCAAGGAACGAGTGTAGAGAAAGGGAAGTTAGTGAACTCTGAATGTGGAGTTTGCTTCAGCTTGTGTCAGTGGTTTTAGGCCACTGAAGTCTCCTCTTTTTGCAATGCTTGCTGAGATTTACTTCCCTGTTCCTCCTCATCTGCTTGTAAACATGTCAGCATTCCTGGAGCTAAGTAGCTCTTTGCTTCAGCACAATTAATCAAGAGAGATCATAGAATGGTTTGGGTTGGAAGGGACCTTAAAGATCATCCAGTTCCAACCCCAATGCCATCAGCAGGGACACCTTCCACTAGACCAGGTTGCTCGAAGTCTCATCCAGCCTGGCCTTGAACACTTCCAGGGAGGGAGCATCCACAACTTCCCTGGGCAACTTAGATCCCCAGCAGGGAAGGGTGCTTTTGCATCACTGGTGCAGAAGATGGGTGAGGTGAGAACCCATCCTGCTACGGTGGTGTTTGGAACCAAACATGTAATACACAGTCTGGATATACTTATGTTTTTTGGTGATTTCAGGAAAGTGAAATAAAACCAAAATGGCCATGTAAAACAATAACTTAGCTAGAACTTTGTTTTTTAAAATACAAAAAGCAGTAGCCTTTTATCTTGAGGCATGTGGTTCACCCCTGTTTCACCAGGACTCCTGTACAAATAGGTATCACGCTCAGCCTGGGCTCCACCCGACCTTGTGCCATCACTGCTGGTCCTAACTATGTACTGCAGGGCTGAGCTCTTACACTGGCTTGTGGGGGAGCCAATAATTGCATCAGATCTGATTAATTACATGTTATTGTATCTCTGAATCTATATTGCTTCATTTATGCCAGAAGAAGGCACTTGCATTTAAACAAACAGCTGTTTTGGCTTGACTGATAAATGTTTGATTCTCAGACAGGGAATATATAGAAGTTGTTTCACTCTTCTTGGTCGTATTTATAGGCCAGAGAGAAAATTAAGCAAATTGTAGTACCTTTTCAGAAGTATCTGGCTTGCTAAATGCTCTGGGACAGTGAACCCCTGAGAAGGTTGGAGGCTCTGCTTGGCTTGGGTAAGCCAAGAAGTGAGATCTTTCACCCAAAATTGTATGGAGGGGCTTTCACTTCTCCCTTGGTTGTGGGATTGATCCTGCTTCTGCTCTTCCACTTGCTTTGTCTGAGTTTTAAAGGACAAAGTCAATTGAAAGCCTTCCTATTTCAAAAAAGCCTAAGTTTAAAATTAATTTCTGGAAACCCTGGCCGGTTCACTGCTTTGTATTTGATTTTTTTTTTTTTCCCCTGGTTTTAAAGAGGTTCAACTCTTTCGCTGCTGGGTGACTTGCAGGCAAAGCCAACCGGGCAGGGGAGGCCAGAGTGGACCTCCTGCCGAGGTGGCCTTCGTCGGCAGTGGTGCTGCTGCCTGCAGTGCTGCTTCACTGGGGAGACACAGGCTGGGCAGTCTGAATCTCAGGGTTTGAAGCTGCTGGTAGCACTCAAGAACCTGCTTCTGCACAGGTAATTTAGCTTTTAAAGCACCCTTTGAATTTCTCTGCATGTTTGTCTTCTGATAAAATGGCAGAAGGCTACCTTGGGGGTTTGCTGTGAATAAAGGCTTGTTAATCTGGCAGTGGTTGGGGAATGTTGCTCGGTCAGCATTTGACATACCATGCACGTTTGGCCAATGTCTTGTAGGTGACCAGGAGGAGAGAAAAGTGACAAACACTTTCTTTCTGCTCACTTATATTTGCTCCTGAAGAAAACCAGGCAAGAATTGCCCCAACTGGGGAAATGCAGATACAAAATCAAGTAGGAGGCTTGATTGCATTTGTGGAATGAATTGTTTTATCCCTTTCCAACTCAAACCAGGGAAATTTGCTTAACAATTTTCTCCTTAAGAACATAAAGCTGTAACAGAAGCTCAGATACCTTGTGACAGCATATTACAGTGCAGTTTTGCAGATTTCGGCACACTGAGTGATCACAGACTCTAAGGAGACTTTTGCCAGCCACTATGGTGTTCTTTTTCATAAGATACCTTGTACTGTCCAGTTCAATAGTTTTAAATGTCCCAAGGGCTTTCATTGCTTCCCTTCAGAGGACTAGCAGGACAAGTCTCAGAGGTGCAGACACAGTAGGAAAGAGACATCTTACTAAAGTTTTCTTGGCCACCCTTAGAATATGCTGTTGTAGGGTTTTGTACAATTTCAAAAACCATACAAAAATCCAAATTGGACCATTGTTATTTCTGAGATCTCCCCTGCTAGAAGAGACAAAGGAAGAAAATTTTCTGAACCTGACACCATCACTAGAGCATACCTGAGCAATAGATATGCAGCTGGATAGGAAAGATTATCTCAGCCATACTTTATGTTCTCAGTGTCCATCATCACAACAGAAAGCCTTTGAATCTTGGTAAATTTTAGGGATGAATTAATTTTGAATCCATGAGCCATATTAAAGGATGGCACGGAACCTTCATTGTACAAAACTGAATGTCCTACCAGCTTCAACAGCAGAAGAAATAGAGAACATCGAAAACTCACCAGCCTGGCTTAGCCTGGAATGTGTTGGAGAGACACGTGGAAAATGAAAGGTCACATTTAAGATAGAAATAGCATCTGACAAATATTAGTGTAGAAAGAATCACAAATGACTGTGGCCAGAAACCCAAGGAAGAGCAAAATATTTTGGCCCATTTTGCCTTGTAAAATAACTCTGGTGCTACACAGGATATAGATGAACAGTTGTGCTTCAAGAATCATTGATCTACAGCCAAGTCCCACTTTTGGATACATACACAAGACTCCCAGCACAGTCCATGGGACTTAACCATGTGTATCTGAGCACGGAGGTATCCTCCAGGTGTACAGTGTTAAAGCACGCTTGATCTTTGGAGGGTTGCTCTCCTGTGCTCTGGTGGGCTCGACCTCACCATCTGCATCTCTTGAGTTAAGGCACTTCCTCCGTTACTTGCTGTGGTGCTGAGATGCTGACGCAAGTGTTTGCTTAAATGCCACTGCCTCCATTTTCTCTGGACTTCCAGCTGAACCTAGGTAGAAAGGTCACAAAATACTTAGTTCATCTAGTTTATCTTAGAGCCCTGCATTGCCGAGAGCAGTCTAACAGGAAAAGGAGAGCGGGTTACCTTTGCCAAGGTTTGGATTTATTTATTTAACTCCCAGTTTGAGGGGTTAGGGTAGGGCCTGTTTCTTGTCACTTCTAGGGATTTTGTTGTTGCAGCTACACAATTTCCTGTTAACTTGTTTTTCTGCTTAATTGCTGGTGAAACTGTTCACAGAGTCTAGCTGGCCTTGGTAAGTGTTTGGTTTAGATTTTTTCAAGATTTTTATTTTAATGATAAAAATTGAACATTTTGGCACTCTAAGGTAAAAAAAATGCAGATTTTCTTTTCAAAACAGCTTTTTCTGAACCCTGTTAAAGCATCAGTGAAAGCATTTCAAACCCCTGATCCATTTCAAAGTGACTTTTTCTTCCAACTTTAAGTACTAATATTTTTGTGCTTCCTTTTGATAACCTCAGGACCTCCCAGGTTTGGATAACGTTTCCCTCGACCTCTACCGGCAGCAACATTTCAGAATGCAAGTTCTAGCCCAGAAGCCTGGGCTTTATCATATGACTACAAAGGAAACAGTCCCTCTTCCAAAAGCTTTACCTTATGAGAGTCCTAATAAACCTGGACTGGATTCAGTTTCTAATAAATTCCCTCCCAAGGATCAAGCAAAGAAAATGGCCATGGGATGACAGCTAATGGCCCCATGCATCAGAACCGGCTGATTGTCAGTGTGACCACATTGTGTGTGGGATGGCACTCCCACCATCCCTTCCCAGACAGTAATGCCATCTGATTTACGAAAGGGCTGCGAGAGTTAAGGAGTGAAGTTTGTATCTGGCATACAATTACTTAGACTTGCCAGGTCTAGGAGTTATTTCACGAGTGACGTTAGGTAGCTGGGAGGAAAACCTTCAAATAAAATGTGTAATTCATTGGAGAACATATCCTACTGATTAATGAGGCATGCTTGAGCAATAAAAAAGAATGTTATATAAGCAAAACTTACCTCACCATTAAGAAAACAATAAAGTACAGCCACGACAAAGCCCTAAAATATAAAAGAACCATGGTCAGAGAATTAGAACTGCAATTGCAGCTTTGGAGTCAGGATGAGGCATCTCAAGGGAAATCGGACAGCTTTGTTTTGCCATTGGGACTCTGCTCTTTTGCAGAATTATATGTTATACCTCGTTTTCTTATTTTAAAGAAATAATAGCTTGTCAGATATTACCTGGAATGATCCAAGAGCCAATTCAAAAAACAGCTGAATTTCCATTGTGCCACTGCTTGCATCTTCAGGGAAAAAGGCAAAGATGATGTAGTGGACCCCAAAGAGAGGGATGAGGAGAAGTGTTGACTTTGCAAGTCTCCTGAGAATGAAAACAGAGGGGAAAGACAGTGTAGAAGGAGCAAGAGGAGCTCAGGTGGGCTCATGTGGCATAAAACCACAATGTAAGGGACATACTTGTATTGGTTGAAATCACTGCTCCGTCCTTCAGGCGAGCTGAGCTTCCTCATCAAGATTCTTAAAATGTTGACAAAAAGAATGAAATTAATCTGAAAAAAAGAAAGAAAAACAAACCCAAAGGGAAGGACATGAAAAAATAAACCAAAAAAACCCAAACCAAACAACAAAACCAAGTGGCCAGAAACCATTTTTGTAACTGCCAGGTATCAGCAGAGCCAGTTTGGGGTGTTTCGTTTGAGCAGGGAGAATGGAGGGGCTGGAGCTGGCTTGCCTGTGTCCCTGTCCCCATCTCAGTTCCTGTCCCCATCCCAGTCCTTGTCCCTGCCTCTCCAGCCTGCCCAAACACCCTGGGCTTGGATGCTTGCTGCTTTCCCCATCGGTTTGCTGCAGCTTTAGTTATGGGGAAGATCGGGTCTTATTGTCAGGGCAAACCACCAAAGGGCATCAGAGACCAGGAGTGTCTCAGTAGGATCCCTTCTGGCTGTGGGGTTCAGCCAGCCTCTGCAGAGGTTGGGTGCCAGCAAAGGGGCAGCTCTGGAGGTATCACTTGCTAAATGGGACTGCAAATGCCATTTGTTCCCAGCCAAAAGACACAGAGTGGTTTGGGATGATGGAGACAAAGCGGTTAAAAGTGGAGATCAGAGAGAGTAGGTACTGACGTTTTTCCTCTTGCCTTTTCCCCCTCTCCAAGGGTGGATATCAGATAAAAATGCTGATCTGCTGCTCGGTTTGGGCGAAGGTGAAGCAGGAGCTGTTTCTGCTCATTTGACCCTCAGGCAAAGAGCAGTGGGAGTTGCAGAAGAGACCAGCCAGCCTAAGCTCCTCGGAGGGACCCTTTCCATCAGGTTTCCATGTCACCCTGTGTCCCTCCTGCCCCCCAGCACTGCCCACTCACCCACACTTTTGCAACACCCCGCACCGTGGCAGACCTTTAACCCTTCCCCACACCTGGAAACACCATCACAATGATGGATCTGAGTGGTTCTCAGATATATGGTTTAGTAGTGGACAGGTATGGTTGGACTCGATGATCTCAGAGGTCTTTTCCAACCAGGAGATTCTGTGATCCTCTTCATGAGGCTTGTACGTGCCTGTGGGTGTCACAGCAGGGTGCTGAGGTGGTGGGCTTCCCTAAGAGAAGCAGGTCTACTCTAGGTGGGACAGACCCATGATGTTCCTGGGTTCCTGAAATCGTTGAATGAAGAGGAAGCAGCTGTAGCTGCTGAGGGTGTCTGGAGAGGGCTGGAAGTTTGGGGAGCTGGAGTGGGGTGAGGAAAGGAGCAGAGCTGGGAGGAGCTAGGGGTGGGGAACATGAAGGAAAGACTGAAATATTTTGGGGGTGTTGGGGTGAAAAGGAGATTCGGGTCTGAGGATTCTGGGGTTTTTAACCCACCACCCCAGGAGTGAGCGGTGTAGGCTGAGCAGGAGTTTTTGCTGATGAAAAACTCCTGGGGAAGGGGGAACAGATTTTTTTTAGGGATTGCCCATGGGCAGCACAGCAATGAATGTTAGCCTAGGAGCACAAAGGAGTTTTATCGGTGTTGATTTTCTGCCCTTTGAACTGCTAAGGACTGTGTGCTGTGAGGAATAAAGAGATTAGATCTGGATTCTGAAGAGCTGGCTGTTTGTTTGTCTGTGGCTATGGGCTTGGGAAAAGCCTCTTTTAGTTAAAGAGGCAGAGTCATGCAGGCGGCTCCTGCCTTAAGTGGCTAAGCTAGATGTGATCAGGATTTTGAGGGAACCTGGAAGGGGATAGGGGGTGGCCCTCCAAAGATAAGTTAAGATTGTGCTCTTCACCTTGCAGAATGCCTGGGCCTTGTTAGCATTAAATATTGCTGAGTGTCTCCTGGAACATAGGAGTTGATTCATTAAGAAAAATAAGTGCTGTGGCCTCATAAAGATCATGAATCAGTTGTGTGGTCTTCTGCTTGTCTTGTGGGGGTGGAGGATTGCTTGGTGGTAAATGGGAGCAGAATTTCAACCCACCATCTCTGCTGCTTGGGTTTCCAAGAAAGCATGCAAGTGTTGCAGTTTGTGTTTTACAAATGTAATGGTTCCTCCCGGCAACACAAAAACCTCAACCAGCCAGCTCTTAGGTTCTCACTTGGAGTGTTGGCAGGTCACCTGAGAGTAACTAGCAGCTTGAGTGTTTCTGTCCTAGGGTTTCAAATTGATCATTGCAGAGTGGTCTGCCCCAGAGCATCTCAGTTGGGCAGAACAACTTATCTCCAAGAAGCAGCTCCAGCCCCTTTGGTACCTAAGGCTCTAAAGGTGAGCACCAGCAAATGCTCAGACCATAGGTGTTGAGTATGATTTGTAGCAAACTGTACTTTACATGGCTACTGCCTTGTGCTGGGCAGGTCCACGCTGAGTTTCAATGCCTGTGCCTTATTTCAGTGAGCAATACTCTAATAGGATAATTGCAGTCCACTAACATATGGTGCGTGCAGTCTGTCAGCTGCTTTCATTGCTGAAAACAAAAGGTAATCATCATGTAAGGCAAGTTGGTTTTGGCTTTGCTCAGAGGGGCATTGACCGGTAGACACAAAGGCAATTGTACTGAAATGTACAGCCACTTGGTTTCTCCTCCAGAGCCTTCCTTGAAACAGTCCAAAACAAGCTTCCACAAGCCAGCCAAGTTCATATGAAATCAACAGGATGTGGAAACCTGATCTTCTTCAGGCTTTTGCTTCTTGGGAGGACACTTTAGCCTTCCTTGTGAACTTAGCTTCAGGGCATTACTTACTGACTAAATCCTGCGGAGCAGAAGTTGCTTAAGCAGTAATTCATGTGTCACGCCAGTTCAGGCACATGTCTAAGATCAGTTCATTAACACACTTCTAAAGCATGTTGAGTAAGTGATCTCTGACTTCACAATATTTCAAAATACAGTTTGAATCTGCGTGTCCCAGAAAAGACTTACAAAAATAGACAAAACTACTGGGCCTCTAATGATCCACCAGGTATTGGCATTAGTGTTAATGTCCCAACACCTGTAAAAATAGAAGAGAAGGTGCAGTCAGTTATCAAAACACTGATGTCTCTTCAATTTTCAAAAGGGTTTCGTCTGTTTTGCACTTCAGATAGGCCTCTATTCCCTTTTTCTACAAATTAATTTCCTGTTCTCACTTATCTGCACAACATTTCTGACAGAAAACTGCCCATCTGCACAGGGCAAAAGTACATCCTGCCCTTAAAGTACAACCACTGTTCAAAATTTTGGAAGGGAGAAGAGAAAGAATCAAAGTTTCACTAATTATAAAGTCAAATGCAGATGTTGAAAATGTCATAGGCTGGATTTGTACTTGAAGGCTACTTCCTGCCCTTGGAAATGCTCAAATGAAATCTGAGGCACTTCCTCAGGTTGCTCAGCTGGACCTCTACTCCCACCCACGCTGGGATCCAGGCTCACACCACAGAGGGGTGGTGGTTGGTTTGCTTGTTTGCCAGCAGTTAGGGATGAGCAGGACCACATGGAGCAGCCTGTGTGGGGGCTGCATGCTCCCCCCACCATTCCACCTTCCCCCCCCTCCATGCTGCTTACCCAATATTTTCATGGAGTTGCCTAGCAGTCGCCCATGCGGCCACAAACACAGTTGGGGCACCTGCGATTGGAAAAGTTAGTTACTGCTCTACAAGTCCATCCCAAAGGCAAAACAAACCCACAGTTATTCTGACTGAAAGGAGAACCAGTACCCCATCCGAGGGTGATGAACTGCCAGAGGAACTTCCTTTCCGAGAAGAAAGAAATAACCAGGAGAGTGTGGAGGTACAGTCCCTCCACGAGGAGCCAGCTGTAGTTGGACATGATGCAATATTGAAAGAAGACCATGGTGAGCTTACACCCAGCCTGAGGAAAGAGAGGATAATTAGCTTCTGCCTGAGTTTGTATCTGCCTTCTAACAGAGAGAGAGAGCTGTAAATAAATCTTGGCAGATAGAGATTTAGCAATTAAGGGGACTAAATAGGTGGCCTTGAGACAGGCATTCCCATGACAAGAAAGCAGGATTGGCATTGGCAGTAAATGCATCAATCAACTGCCTCACTAGCAAGAACCAAATGTGTCCTCTCACTTAAAGGTGTTTCACTATTACTACCTTAGTATCAGTAGCACTAATATCACCTTAGAGAAACACATGGATGTATTTGTCAGTCTTTTTTTCCTAAGAAAAAGGATCAATAAAAAAAAGTTAAAATTTGCTCAAAATATTCAGCAATGAAAATGCAGCAAAACTGAAGAGGGGGGTGTAAAACAAGAAAAAAGCCTTTGTTTGTTTGTTTCCCTTCCTAATTCTTACCTTTTGGTTTAAAGCACTGAACATTGTCTCCAGGGCTTCCCCTAACCTCTCCCTGCTTTCAATTTATTTTGCTGTCCAGTAAAAAAGAAAAAGGAAAAAAAACAATTCAAAATTTGGGAAGTTCCTTTTCCATGGTCTCTGGGTACAAACCCATATCTCACTATCAGGTCTCACAGTGCAGTATAAGTCAGCAATATTTAATGCATTCTTATAGTTTTCCTGCCAGCCCCATCTATCAGGATCTAAAATCCATGTAAGTCTCCACCCTGGTGGTATATCCCATGTTCACAGCCTGACATCCCCATGTTTAGGTGTTTCTGGGTCAATGTGATGAACTCCTGGTGTCTTCTGTGGCTGTCTAGTCAACTCAGTCCAGATGATGAATGTGGTACCTACTTCAGACTGACCTGGATGCCCTCTGCTCCAATACTTGTAAAGTCATCTATAGCTGGGAGGAACTGTATCTAGGTTGCTGTGTGTATGCTCCAGCCTGGGCTGCTTTTGTGTCCACTGTGACACTGTCACCCACGTAGAATCCCTCCAAACGGGGAAATCTCAGCCAGGAACAACCAACACACAGGATCGAGCGATGGAGAAGGGACAGGGCATACCTTTCCTCTCCCACACCCCCTCATGTTGAATGGAAAGCTGAGACAGAGATTTCCTTCCCCGGACACTAACTACTGCTGGGATCCTGCTGGGAAACCGAGGCACGGAGCAAGCTGGAAGGCAGAGGGTTACCGTGTATGCCCCGCAGTAATTTGTGTCTTCAGAGGAAAACAAAACAGCATCCTTGATGAAGTTGGATGAGGCTCGCAAAATGAACGATGTGAAGAGATGCATGTGGATGTAGTTCCTCGTACAGCGAAGTCTTCTGTTAGAAAAAGAGAGAGATCCCATGAAGTTGCGTTCCTAGCCAAGATGGGTAGCCTGTGGCTGTAAACAGCAGGTTTCAATCCTTATTAATGCTAAATTGACAAATTAAGAACACTGTTTTTTTGTCTGTGAAAGGAAGACTAATGAATTTCCCTAGAGGGGTGTCCTAGAGAGGATCTTAAAAAGCTAAAGTCACATCTGCTCAGCTCTGGTACTAAAGCAAGCTGAAGGTTGTCAGAAGAATGGCAATTTCATGCCAATACTCTTGGCTTAGCCTCCTTCCCTCCTTCCCTCCTTCCCGGAGTAACATGAACCCAAGGTGTTTATCCACACCTGGGTGGATTTATTTGGTTTGCCTGCACAGTGCACTTGTGCCTGCAATGTTTTCTGTATTAAATCTTCACATAATCTAGGGCTGGAGGCTGTGCAGCTTGAAGATGAGTTTGCAAAATAATTGGGGTTCCTTCTGCCCGGAGGTGCCACCCCGACACTTACTGTAAGGGAAATTCCTTTCACTGAATAAGCAGCAAAGTACAAATTCCAGGTTATAAGGATGCGTGAAGATAAGCTGACTGTCAGATCACTGCTGTAAACTTGAAACACCTTCCCAGAAGTCAGTGCAGTGGCACTTAGAGCAAAGTTTTAGCCACAGTCTCAAGTGTGGAAAAGAACAGCAGGGGAAAGACACTTTCCCCAAGGGACACCAAAGTCATGGGAAGTGGTGCAAACACCAGTTGGCAAAATACATCCAGCTACATTTTGGAAAGGACAGAAGAGCACAATATTGATGTCAAGATAGTAAAGTTAAACTCATTAGATATATGGAAATCATTATAGTAAAATACAAATTAAACAGACCAGGTTTATTGTTGTTAGAAATATCCATTGTACAGACCCATCCTTACTGGGACTATAGATAGAAAAACTGGTAGTTAAAGATTTATGATTTAAACAATGTACCTTTGTCTGGTAGGTAGAAAGCAAAGAAACAAAAAGCAGGAGTAGACCTGATAAATTGCTAACTCAGTTAGCCAACCCTGAAGAACTGCTTCCACTTGCCAAAAAACTGTGACCTTAAAGGAAAGTTATTTCCAGCAGGAGGAGATTGAAACCACTGACTCACAGACCCTCTGTCCAATTCATACCACCCACCCACTCAAAAGAAATGGGTGGAGTAACAAGACGAAGCATGCGTACTAATTTACATGTTAGGTGAGGAAACTTTGACCAATCATTTGATAAAATAACAATGTATATGTATTAGGAGGCTGAACATATTAATGTTCTGTGTATAAATAACCATGGATTTGATGACTTGGTGTGCTGTCTTGGGACAGGCACCCATACACACACATGCAAGCAATAAAAGGAAATACCTCCACTCTGTGTGTGTGCATTGGCTCTTTGCACATCTGGTGATGGACCCTGGTTTTGGGACAACAATATGAGGAGTGGCCCTGACATTTTCTGGGATACAAGATTCATAGATCATTTTTGTCACTGATTTCTGTGAAGGTTTTCAGAAATACTTCAATTTTTAACTTGCCCTGAAAGCCAACAGAAGGATCTGCCTCAGCTGAGATGACCAGAAGTCCTGGCCAAATGCAAACCCAAGATGCTTCTCCTCACCTAAAAGAGACCAGGACCACTAAGGCAATCGTCAGCGTCACGAGGGAGGTGCAGTATCCGATGGTGTACATGGTCTTCAGAGTCATGAAATAGGAACGCTGTAGGGGAACATACATTCACATCTTTACCTTCAGCTATCTGGTAGAAATCAGCCCATACCAAAAGAAAAGTGACTCCTTCAATTTAACAAATAAATTTTCTTGTAAAATCAGCTACTGAAGTTTTACCCTGAGCAACCCATTCTGATTATTTGGAGGAAACATTTATGCTGAAAAACACCTGTAACAATAACCCCACCTGAGTTAAATCACAACATCATTGAGTCTCTCCTTAGAGAGATGTTCCTCCCCCAGGGCCCCAGAGCAGCAGATCTGTGGTCACAGGCACTCGGACTCACTCTTGCCTCGTTTGTTGTGTCATTGACGTTGTAGCCACAAGCAATATCAGGTCTTGGATATGGGTCTGACCAACCCTGGCTTGTACAGTTTCGGTAAACAAAACCTGTGTGGTAAGAACCAAAAAAAGACAAAACCAGGTGTGATCATTGCCAGTTGTATCTTTGTTCTTCTCGGGGGTGGGTCACCCCCGCTAGCAGAGAGAATATTTTCCCCCAGGCAGTGCACTCTGCATAGCTGGAGGTGAAATACAGCTGAGCTAGTTATGTTGATACTTGCCCAGCGTACTTGTGGGGGTCATAATATTGTTTGCCAACTCAGGGATGACTATGATGGATGTGTTTTTGTTAATTGCAACACAAATAATGCTGTTCGGTACATCTGGTGTTTCTTGGCCAGTATTCCAGGATCAGCAAACACATGACTTTTTCAATCACAGATTCATATTCCATGCAAACCTGATACTTTCCTGAATGCTCTCACCTTGTGACTGTGGTTTGTCATGGTCTGAAGAAAATACAAAACTTTTGACGGTCACAGGTTTTTGGTGAGATATAAATGAAAATGAAAACGCTTGTCCCCACAGCCAGGTCTGGGCATTATTTTAAACTGTCGATTTCCTTGCTTACTTTTAAATTAAAGGCTAGGATGGGATTCCCCTGGCTTAAGTTAGTCTTCTGAGAGCTAAATGTTTGAGTGCAACTGTATCCCTCGTGGCTTTTTTTCTAGTCAGTAGAAAAAAAGAGGCATTTGCAGAATTAATCTCATTTTCAGGCAGACATCTGCAGAGGGCAGTTTGTCTGACCCACTTCTGCTGGGCCATCTGACTTTTAGATTCCTAAGGCTGAGTGAGATGGATCCCCAGCAAGTTGCACATGGTTGAATAGGACAGGTTTGAACATGTCCATATTCATGTTTGGTGCTAAAGTGGAGGTGGGAAGTCCTGCCCTATGCACCTTACAAGCCCATTGGAAGAAAATGACCCGAGCAGGCACACAGGTTATGTGCTGAAGAGAAACTTTTACAAAGAAGTAAAACCACTGCCCGCTGTCCTAATCACAGTCACCTGTCAGGTAGGATCCACACTTTAGAAACATAGAGTGAAATCCTGGCTTTGCTGGAGTAATGGCAATACAAGCAAGGACTTAGAGAGGGTCTGAAATCAGCAGCCCTTCTTAGTAGCAGCCTTGCCAGAAGGCACAATAAAAGTCTAGTTTTGTCCACACATTTATCCATAGGGACTTACAGGGCTTACAGTTCCTGCAAAATATCCCCACAGTGTTGAGGGAATGGAGGGAGATGCACATGCAGCAGTATTTGGCACCGGTTTATGCTCTTTGGAGCCCTGCTGGGACCATCAGGACAGTCAGGGCTCCTGTTACCTCTGGGCTGGTGACCTGACAGCGTGTCTGCACTTGATTTGAACTCACCTCTGTACAACTGCAAGGCTCAGCAAACACGCTGAGATCTCCAAGTGGGATGAGGTCTGGGTGTGTCAGTATCAGACTATTGTTCTGATGCTTTCATGAACATCTTGTTCCAGCTTTGCATCTTTTGAAGGGCCAGGCTTGCTTTTTACTGGGATGAGGTCTGGGTGTGTCAGTATCAGACCATTGTTCTGATGCTTTTATGAACATGGGTGGTTTGTTCCAGCTTAGCATCTTTTGAAGGGCCAGGCTTGCTTTTTAAGCCAGGTCTTCTATACCCTGCTGCAGTGCGGCAACAACAGGAGAGAAACAGCTCTCCCAAACAGTTCTCCCCAACCTGCCTTGCCACCCAGCAAGGGAACAGTATGGTGGCAAATTCTCTACTTCAGCTTCAATTATTAAGACACAGGTACTTAATTCAGAGCCAATTGTTGTGCTTGTAAACATGCCCGTAACTAGTTTTTGCCTGAGGATGTCAAAGCAGATCAGACTTGAAGAGGTGAATTTCTGTCTTGTGTGTGCATGCAATTGTGTTATGTGCAAAGCTTGGGAGATTATGCAGGGCATGTTATACTGATGGACGTGAGCACAATTTGAACAATGCTACTTGCTTATGGGTGACATACACTCTGGGGAAACTGCAGCATTCCCTGCTCAAAGATTCAGGGTCTGCAGTCTGTTTAAGGATCGATGCTTGGTGTTTCCTGGTGCCTTGGAGGCTTTTGGAGTTGCCAAGGCAAGGGGGAATGCTGGCTAAAGGGACAGCCATGCAACTGAGGCCATTCGATGTTGTATCCTCTGCCTCTGAATCCCCACAGGCGTCACACCTTTCCTCATTTCTTGCCTGAGACACAATGTGCAGGTCTGGATGTGAACTTCAGTTATGTTACTTGGTTCCAGATTAATTTTGTTTCTTTGGTCTGTTATGTGGGAAGGGGCCAGACTGTCTGGGCAGCAAATGCAAGTCTAGATGTCAGCACAAAGCTCAACAGCACGGAGACCAGGGTTTGGTCAGAGCTCAGAGCTGTGTCCCTTAACTTATGGGTCTTTGGCATTTGTGGCTGCCCATCTACTTTGTAAGTGGTGAGGAGAAAAAACTTTTGCTCTTTTTTCAAGCAAACAGATCATTGTTTTTCTTTTGCAAAATTGCTTCAAACAGAGCGACGACTGCAGCAGTAATTAAACGCATGAGTCACAAGCCAACCGCAGTATAAAATCAGAGAAGAATGTGGCTATGAGAATGAGAAGAAACTTTTGCTGACTTTGACCCAAAAAGCCAGATACAAAATGCCAGACCAAAATAAGATGCAAATGCCAATGGACCATGTCTTGGGTTTCTGTTTTGAACGCTGTCACTCTGATTATTGCTTATCAGAAGTCTCAGCTTCTCGATAAGGAGGGCAACTAAAGTTTAAAGCTGTTAGACTATCTCCAAGATAAGGCAATGCACATTTGAGATGTAATTATGACCTTTGGATGTACAAATTCCTGTTTTCCTCCCTGGTGCCAGGGCCAGAGGCTGGGAGCAGTTCCCTCTAGTGGCTGTACCAGCAGGGATTTCACTTAATACATTTAAGGGCGGGTATCACTATGCTAAAGATTTGTGAGTGCATGCCAGATAGATGGTTTCCTGAGCAATCTGTGTCTTTGTGTGGTTTATCCTCTGCCTTTAAACCAGATTATAGGATTCAATGGACAGCTACTGTTTGTGTGTACAGAAAGTAGTACGGCATTTATTTTAATCTGAATGGCTCATGTCTGATTTTATTTAAAGAGAACTAAGTGCTTTTCCTCTGATTTATCTAATCTTTATTAGGTAATGTCCCATTCCTCCTTCCATAAAATGAATCTGTCTGCTTTTCTGTAAGTACTGTACCTCATTAATCCCTGTCCTATAACCAAAGAATGCAAAACCCTCTTCCAATTTGAATCATTAACTTGCTAAAGAGAAATGTAAGCACATTTCTTGGGCATTGCTGAAAAGCAGAACTGAACAGAAAGCAGGCAGAAACTCCTACTTAATGGCTCATGATTATGGTAGTATACTGGGAATACATGTAACTTCATTTCTAGTTTAGAAATCCCAGAGAAAGGACAACAAATTGCTTGGGCTCATCTCTTTTTGAGTAAGTTATTTGCTGAGCCACAAGACCCAAGTTCCCATGAATTTGGACCACTTGTGTGGAGCCTGTCACAGCCAAGGCATGAACCCCCAGTGCAGATTCCTCTTGATGGAGGCAAAAAAACAATCTTTTCCTCCTACTTTCCTGGCTGTTTTGTCAAAACTTGTATGAACATAACATTGTGTGAAGTTTTGTCCCCATCAAGCTCAGCTGAGATCAGCCACTGGCTCTAAGAGTTATTAGAAGGGGAAAGACAGACAGAAATACATAAACACAGAGCCTGAGTGGAAAAAATTCTTTCTTTTAAGAAACCATGCTAAAAAAAACTGCTTTTCAGGGTAGTATTTACTTCCTGCACTTTTTCCCACCTGGCTAGGAAAAACAAACACTTAAAACATCTTGCTACTTTAATTCCAGGCTTTCCCATATTTAGTTTAGTGTTGGAAACAGAGCTGCTAAGTGACCATTGGTCTTTAAAAGAGGCAGGGACACAACTTCACTTCCAGGTCAGACCTGACAGTTGCATCTTTGTAAATAACACATTTAAAAATAAAATAACAATAAAAAACACCAGCACAAGAAAAGCATATTGTTAGTGTTACCTTTTTTCCCAGTCAGCATCTGGAAGAATTTAGGGCAGTGAGAGTTGACAGTCTGTCCCACGGTGGAGGAAGGCCAGCAGCTCATGTTATCCCACATTCCAGCACATCTTCCTGGGGGGGGCAACAATGAAGCACCATGCAGCATCTCCCAGTAATGAAGCACCATGAAACATCTCCCAGCAATGGACTACTATGAAACATTTCCAAAGAACGAAACACCATGCAATGTCTCCTGAGGACCAAGGCAGCTACATTCCCAAAGATTTAACACAATCCTATACTTTTAACTTTTCTCTCTGTAGATTTGGGGAGAGGGGCATGGAGGGTAGTACTATCCTGTTTAAAAATTTCCAGTAATAAAAGGCCTCAGGGGATTTTTTAAGGTTTGTATTCAACTTAAAACTGTATTAAGTCTCTGCTGAGGAGCTACTATTTGACTGAGATAAAATGAGACCACTTGTAAAATGGCACTGCCTGCTAATGCTGGTGCTGGCCCACACCTGCACAGTCCTGTGAAGTTTAACTTGTTTGCATCTTTGGAGCTCTGGTGCAGGGGAAATGTGGAGCTCAACATTAGAGCCGTTTATCGCAGGATCAAAGCAGAAAAATAGATAGGTTGTCAAACCGCCCTCCTCTTCAGTGAAGGGCACCAGGGAAAGATACAAACAATACCAATTTATTTGTATCATCAAATCTCTTATACCTAATGAGACAGATCTGTATTCTGGAGTATCTGGCAATCTGTCATGAGCTACCCTGTCACTGCTACATGGGAGTAATGCCCTGAAGCTGTGCTCACAACCATCAGTTTGCAAGGCTCACACAGATAACATAGAGACACAGAAAAATGTTAGGCATCCCAAGAAACCAGGCAATAGCTCTTCCCTCTGAGTCCTGCCTTTGGGCTAGGTCATAGTGCAACAGCTCTGTGTCTCCAACACTCTCTTCTAGAGAGGAAGGTTTTGAAACTAAGAAAAAAACCTCAACTCTTGCTCCACATGTTAGCTTATCTCTGGCCAGGACACCCTGCACACAGCACATTTCACTGGACCTGCTTCACTTTCCACACTGGTGAGGACGTTGCCATGCCATGGTTCACAAAAGTCACCTACAAACAGTTCAGTCTGTGAGATGCTGTGGATGACACAAACCCATCCTTAGTGGTGATGGCTGGTCATGTACAAAAAATAGTCACATCTGTTGCCTCCATCCAATGTACCCTGCGAGATGCTGACCCAGCTGCTGCCTGGGTGAGCTAACACTCAGTTCATAGGCAAGCTTCCATAATTGCTTGCAATTATCTCTTTGAGACCCCCTGCACATGAACACACTTGCTCAACTGTGAAAGGAAAGCTGTCTACATTATGAGGACTCAGTACCACAAGATCTTCCCAGGCAAAAAAACTTCTTTATATGATGATAAATCCTCTCTGAAATGCAAGAGCTCTGTTATATGACAGTAAGTTAGAGCAAGGGGGAAGCAACAAGGACCTTCAGACCACGTGATTTAAATGTTGGCTGCTGGTATTCATTGATTTTGAAGGCAAATATAGTTAAGCAAATTTGCACTTATTGGGCTGTCTTTATAGAAATATTCTTGTCCAAGATGAGAATTCCAAATCCTCTGCAATTTGCAAGGTTTTGTAGCTGATGTGCTCGCTAGTTGTGAGGACTGCAGTTGAGCAGCTGAGTTAGAAGGCTCCTACAACTCTTGCTGTCACAGTAAGGTCAAAATCCCACTCTTGGAGCCTTATAACAGATCTTACCCGGTTTTCTGCTCCTAAATGAGAGATGCACACAAGGTACATGTCTCCTATGGGAAGGAACGTGGGGGTATCCAATTTTGAGACCACCCAGCTCACCTGAGAGCAGTTTTTATTGTGCACATTCATTCAGCCTTTACCTGGGCTCAGAAGCGAATCGTTTTCAGGTGTTCTGTTCTTTGCCTCCAGGGAGAGAGTCTCAGCACAATTTTCTTCCTCCTTTTTCAGGACACTCAGGAGGTCACAGACGGGTGGGACAGCTCTGATCTGCACATTTTAAAAGCAGTGGAATCACTTTTCCTCCTAAATTTCCTCCTCAACTCAATAAGATTTGCCCTTCCTATGCTCACATTCCCCATGCAACCCTATCAACTGATTGTGGGCAACATTTCCTTGAAATATTGTCAATTTCCTTGAAATACAGCCAATTTTCCTAATTAAGTCTGCTTTTTTATAGTAGCAGCAGACAAGCACAGACTGAGTTTCTGCCTTCTCCCTTTTGCTGACATTACTGTTATTGAGAAAAATGAATGTGTTATTCTGCTAAATTAAATACATGAGCAGGATGCTCTTCCAAAAGACTGCAGAAACATCCAGAGCACTGCTGGACTCTCCTAGAGCAACAGAGAATTAATTACTCGCCCCTGGCAGTGTTAAACCATAGACCTGGCAGGTCATTTTCCTGGGCACAAGTGATCCAGAGATGTTCACCAGCTGCAGAACATCCAAGCCTGTTTCACTGCTGCTGATCAGGAACCTGAAAGCAGAATCTCACCCAGATTTTTGCAAGAACCTAGACAGTAATTAGTCCTAGAGTCATTTTCTCACCTTCCTGTCTTGCCCCATCCTCCTTTCTCACAAAGCAGTGAGGAAATGTTAGTCTTAACTCAATCCTCATGTAGCAATTAAATATGCAATTTATGTTATATGTAGCTGGGCCAAAATGAATGTACAAAACAACTGCTGACCATTAAAATGGCATATATTAAAAATTACTGCAAAATTATTTGCAGGACAAGGTCCCAGTTGTTATGTCTTGCAGTAAAAAAGTACTTTTACCACTTCTATTATTTTTGTCAACAAAAATGCCGAATATAAGCGCCTTCCTATTATAACAAATTAGATAAATCCTCCCTCATGAACAAAACCAAAAATCTTTATAAATTCCCACTAAGGAACTTACATGTACATATATATGCATAGGTATATACACACACATACTTAAAAGATTAAAAGCAAGTCATCAGGATGTATTGTTTGAAAAATATCAGATGATAGATTTTTTTAATATACTTTGTGCAGGAAAAGTTAGCCCAGTACCACCACATTACTACTCAACCAAATCAGTCTTGTAATATTGCTGATCACTTTCAGATTAGATTTAGGAGAGAGAATGATCACTGAAAACCTTATAATGAGAACTATTACTTTTCTACAACTAAATTTTAGCCTAACAGACATCAGCGACTATATTCCTACTCATTTTGGCTGGAAGTATCCAGAGTATTGTATTTCTGAACGAAGTTCGATCTTTTCAGCAGTATATCATGCCTCATCTAATTGGTCTGTTGTGTTTAACTTCAGCATCTTTCTCCCTGTCTCTGCATCATGAAATAAATAAACTAAAAACCATTTGGTTTTGCATAATGTAATGAATTTTCTGGAATCACACATCCAGAGAATTCAGATGAAATAAACTATCCTCTGATGCCAGGATTTAAGTGCATTCTTAATCCATGTAATATTTGAAAAAATAGATTTTTAAAATCCATTTAATCTTTGAAAAAAATATAAATGTCTGACTGGAGTAACATGTCTAAAGAATTGTAATTGTGTTTAGGAGTTTCAGTTGTTAGCTGAAGGCTGAATTTGTTAATTTCTAAATATTGACAGATTTTTAATATGTGCATTATTTATAACTCTCTATTGTTCTCTATTTGATTACCAACAGTAAAGCAATTTAGTACATTTTCAGAGTGCACAAGTACAAATGTGACAGTTAAGACCTACAACATGCTTCTGTTGTAGTATCTCAGTCCAAAAGCTGCCTTGAAAATACATTAAAAAACAATATTAGTGCTGAGCATTTGAAGCAGCCAACAGAACCGGTCTGGTTTGCAGGTGGATCATTCAAGATGACACTGAAGGTATGTAAAAATAAAGCAATCACGTTAGTAATGATCTCAGAAACAGGAATATTGTTGACCTTAAAGAAGGCTATACATCTTGTAGGCACCGTTTCCTTTTAAGATATATAGGTCCTAAGAAAGCTTTAGTTCTAGAAAGAGTGACTGTGTTATTTCTTTATGGCTAGAATGAGGCTGCACGCTTTTAGCACATTCAGCTGTGAAGACCACCCTGATGATCCCATACAGCATTATTACATAAAATGTGTTGCTCAAGCAAGAATTTGGTGTAGTTAATGCCTTACAGTTACTGCTTTACCCCGCGGAGTGATGTCCACTCTACTCTTCTGATCAGACACTGCTGCCTGGTAACAGACATGCAGGTAACCAGATTTTAAACCCAGAGAAAGCAAAGAGCCTCCAGGTGCTGGTTTAAAGACCTTGTTTTCCACAAGGGTTGATCTTTGCCAACGCCGGCATCCGACGGGGCAGGCTGGGCTTGAGCGGGGCTGTCCGATGTGGCTGCTTGCTTGCTGAGCCATGTGAAATCCCGCTTCCCATGCCACAGCCGGACAACCCCACTGCGCTGCCCGCTGCGCTTGGTCTCGCTCGTGTTTACCGTCCTCAACTGGGAGCAAACCGCTTTCCTCATGCCTTGAAATCGAGGAGGAAAATGGGCTCCTCTATTTCTTCATTGCTTCCTAAACAGTTCACTGAAACAGCTCACAGGCCGTCAGATTTTGATGAGGAGGCAAGACATCCTCGTATTTTGTTTAAAGAAAATATAGAGCACTAAAACTATTCCAAACAGAAATAGCTGTGATAACTAGACATCCAGATGTCCAGAATGGGCATAAAGCTGCAGTTTGTGATATTGACAGCAACAGCCAGCTACAGTTTTTAATTTGTGAAATGACTGGATCTAAACACTACATAATATAAATACTATAATAATATAACATTATTTATAATATAAATAATATTTGCAGCCACATAACTCACAGACATTTAATTTCAAAGTAAGTGGATTTAGTTTAATGAGAGGATTTAAAGGAGATGTCTGGCAAAATCAAAATAGGTATTTTGAAGGATTAGAAAGAGAACAAGTGGCAGGAGATGCTCTCAGTGGAACCCTGAGCAATAACATCTGTTTACAGAGCCCTTTAAGTAATACCCAGGAATAAGAAAACAAAATGACAAGAAAACCATCACTGTCACTATTTTTATTGTGAGAGACAATCAAAAGGCAAAAAAGTTTGCAGACTGCATTCACTCTGCAATTAAAACATCTAGGCAGAGCTCAGGTTTTCACAGAGTTTGAACTAAATCCCCAGCTGGGATCAAAATACATTGATTTTTCCATTAGTTGCAATGAAACAATGATTTTTTTACATTTGCTGAGAGTCTGATCATTTCCCAACAGCTCACACCCAAGCTGGACATATTTCAGTCCTGGTTTTATATGCTTTCAAAACATAAATAAGCTGAGCAGCACCTGGAGATCGCAGCCCAGGCTCAGCTGTCTTTCCCAACCAGTTGGAACTCAGCAGTGACAATCATCTGCCACATAAATTCACAGTAAAGTAATAAAGTTAAAAGAAAGAAACCAAACTTTGTGGGTCAAACACTGCTGTGCATTCCCTCAATCTGAGTGAAGGAAGAGAGGCTTTGGTACTGGTGGCCATTCCCCCTTAGGGGATTGCTTGCAGGTGTAAATCAGCAAAGCTTCTCTAAATGGCATCAAATCTTTCCTCCTTCATCACAGAATCTGCTATGTTTACCGAAGCATGTTAGTAACACTGCTGTCTTTATATAGGTGGGGAAAATGAGGCATGCTGCTGTCTTTATATAGGTGGGGAAACTGAGGCATCCAGCATCTAGCCATCTGGCCACTGTTAATTAGTGCAAGAAACAGCAGAAACAACAACAAAAAAATCCCAGCTTCTACACAGACCTTTTTAAACAGAGACACCACGACTTGATGGAATAGAGGTGCACTTAACTCAGACAACATGTGATTCTATGCAATTGGGAATAAATAGCACTGAGCACCTACCAGGGCAGCTGAAATCCAGAAGATGATCACCCAGATGGTCCACATAGTCAATTACAGACTGTTTCCTTCATCCCTTGCGCACCAGAGGTCACCAGGCTGTCTGCATGCTCTCCAGCGTGGCTCTGAGCTCCTTTCACTTCATGCCTTCCCCTCCTCACTTTTTTTCCTTCCCAGCTTTGACCATCCTTAGGCAATGTTTCTGTCCAGCTCCTGATCCTGAAAGAGCATCAGCAATGACAAGACCCCCCCGTCCACCCTCCAAGCTCTCCTCCTCCTCTGCAGAAGCCTCCCGTCCCAAGAATAACAGCACCTCTGTCGAGCAAGTTCCTACTATCGTCTACCTCCCTTCCTGGCTGTTATTCACTGTTATCGACGTGTGTCGCTGGGGAATGATCATTCCTCATGCTCCCATGATAAGGGACCAAGCAGGACTCCTGTGTAAGATGTCAGCCCCACAATGGCAGAGGTAATCAATCAAGGGGAAATACAGCCCTGGAATAAGAGCTCTGCTGAGAAACGGGGTTGGAGGAATGTGATTCAGGCTGCCTGCACTGCATCTGCTCCCGACAGCTCTGCACATGCCTCCTGCAGTGAGCACATGTCCCCGAGAGCCAGAAATTGGGAGGCTGGCAGAGCCTGCTGCAGGAGAGCTGGATACCCAAACCTCCCACCCAGCCCAGGTGAGCACAGCTGACGGAGATGAAGACAACCTCGAGTCTGGGGTAGGCACCAGAGAAAGGGCAAACAGGGGAAATCATCTTCCTGCCCCTTCCAAAGAGGACTCTAAATGCTCCCTGGACTTCACCCTTGCATCCAACATCCAGAGAAACAGCTGGTCAGCATTTCTTCCTGATGCTATATGTTGCAAGATGTCATTGCGTTTGGATCCCTGTGGCACCTCGTGTTGGGATGTAGATTCGAGCTGTCCTGGGTTCCCCGTAGGCATTTCCTCAGCAGTCCCCTTCCCTGGCAGCAGAGCGCTCTTTGTTCTTCTAGGTTTTGTTTCTGTGGCAAAACTGTTGTAAAGGGGCTGTGTGCTTACCCTGGGTGTGGGCTCCCAGCTGCCAAGGCAGGTGCAGCACAATAACGAATGCAACCTCAAAAAAAGGCCAAAGTTTGCACTGTGTGCCAGTGCCCTTTCTCAAAGCACTGCAGTCCTCAGCTTGGTAAAGTGTCTCAAAACATCCTTTACCATCTTTTCCAACTTACCATCACCCATCACCCCAGACAAGTCAAATGTGATGAGGGGCTGCCCAGAACTCATGGTCTGATTGTCAATCTACTGAGGGTGTGCTCCACATCTACCAGTAAAGTCAATGACTATGGCCATAAACCATCTGGCTTGTTATCTGTGCACTGAAAATCCAACTGTTGCATTAAGCAAATCATCCACTGAGCAGCGCAATGAAGGAATCCAGGTTTCCTAGTGAGTGTTGCCCTCTCCCATGCCCATTCTGACCACAGTAACTCCAGCTCATCTCTAGATGTGCTCCTTAGGACAGATGAATTGCAATGCTCCCCGTT
>NW_010323734.1:0-2580 GCF_000700745.2 Antrostomus carolinensis | reverse complement strand
TCTCTCCCTGCATCCCCAGAGCAGGAGTCAGGCAAGCAGCAGTGCTGCTCTGGCTCCCTGCTGCCTCTGTCCTGCCCAGCTGCCACACAGCATTGTTTCCCTTGCAAAGGGCAAAGGTTTCAGTCTTCCTTGCCCCTGTCCACACTAAACTTGTAGTAACTTTCATTTGTTGAAAAACTCTGCTTTCCCACAGAGTTTAGATGAAATTGGTCAAAGGGTTAAACAAATTGTTAAAAGGGTGTCTGAGAGGCAGCCAGACGATGTCATTACAGTAGTCTGAAGAAACCACATTGGCAACACTGCATCATCTCAGTGGGGTGCCAAGTCATTCTCCCTCTTCCTTTAGCTGACGGAATATTTAATTGTTCCATTCATACTGTAATAGCTTCCCTTGAAAGCCACCGCTCTTGCTCACATTTGTGGAATCAAGGGAGCTTTGACTGAACATACTTAAGAATGTGGGGCATTTTCTGAAATAGGCAATGGTTGCCCAGGGGTTTGGTGAATGATTATGTTGGATTTAAACATCAACGGTGTGAATGAAAAGCCTAATATTTTGTGACCTTCCCATTATATTCACGTGCGGGCTGAGCTTTGAAAAAAGCCAGATGCAAAATAAAACCTGGAAAATTCTCACCTACGCAAACTGTTGCCTGACTCATAGCGCAGAGGATGTCAGCACAGCAGGACAGACAGCACAGGCTGGGAAACCAAAGAGCAGCAGCAGACTACAGAGAATTATTCCCAAGAATTCACATATCCTGAAACGAGGTGTTTGTTTAATTAATCAATGTAGTGTTGCACTTGGCTGTGTGCATCTACCTTTATTCCTACTGAGTACATCCATTTTAAATTTGTCACAGCTGTAATTTCTTCCAAGTCTGTAATCTAAACTAGAAATGAAACATCAGAATTTGTTCAAGCAATCTTGAAAGACTTTTAATTGTAACTTTAGGAGTAAGTAAAAGAAATTGCTTTGTATTACTCTGATTGTAGGATTGTTTACTTATCAAACACTGACCAACTTTGATGTTAGATATTTATTTATTAACACTTAAAACTTCCATTAGTGCTTCAGTCTAATAATTCCTTTTTCTTTCTCCTTTGCTAAATAATTAAATTGTTTGCAGTGCCTCTATTACAGCTTGACAATCACTCCACATATTTTTCATCTGATATGTGGAATACAGAGATAAAACTGAGGTGAGAATCACCTCTGTAAATCCTAGTTCATAATCTTTATTTATACCAGCCTTCCCAAGGAAATCTGCAGATTTGTTGGCTGATAATCCCCCTCTTTTCACCTACCTTTTCCACTGATTTGCTACCTCTCAGGAAACCTTTCAGAGTGCTTTTCCAGAGGCGCCTCACATTCAGCTCCTCTGATGTGGAAGCGGAGGTGGATTCTGGTTTACCAAAACCAGATAGTTTACTCAGCTATCACTGTCCAAACAGACAACCGTACATACGAACTGTGTGTCCGTGGGAGGGGAAATATGTTAACATGCTATTTGCTGTACTACGTTCCCACGGACATTTTCTTGGAAACAGGAGCAAAAACCCAGCAAACCCATAGAGCTGAACAAGTTCAGCCTGGGACACTGTGTTTCAGCTCTGGAGCTGGCAAGTCTATTTTCAGTGGCACACAAAAAATGTGGCATTTTGCAGAGACATCTTCCCTCACCCTGGGGAGCCGATTTGGGCAGCCCAGCCCACTGTGAGGGCTCTCCAGCAGATCCATTCTGCAAGAGAAAAGAATTCTAACCATCTTCTCAGCTTGTCAGGTGGAGAATAAACTGTCTGCCTTAGTCTGTTCACTCAGCTGAGGTGAATGGATAGTTTGGAAAAGTGCTAGCTGGCTTTCTCCCCAGATCTTTGAAATGCTCAAAGCTCCACCACAGCAGATGGCTGGGCACATGGAGCTGTGAGGAAGAGGTGTGCACACCCAGGAAAGGAAGGCTGAGGAGGTTTGGCAGGCAGGAGGTGTTTCAGGTACCTCTCCGAGGGGTTACGTGCCTTTGGAGTGATGTGGCACAGGGGGGCACATACAGAGGTGAGATGAGGACCTGCTCCGACAGAACACTGTGAAATGGTGGGGTGGTGAGCTGCAGGAGTTCACACCAACTCAGTGTAGAAGCTGATCTTGAACTTTCTCCTAAACCCAGCTGGAATGCTGTCACCATTAGGCATCTCTCCCCAGCCTCATCAAGGGTGTAGACATCGTTCTCTCCTAATCAACAGCAATTACATGTATGGGAAATGCGTTCTGGGAGCTCAATTTTAGGATCTGGTCTAGTGGAAGGTGTCCCTGCTGATGGCAGAGGGGTTGGAACTGGATGATCTTTAAGGTCCCTTCCAACTCAAACTATTCTATGATTCTATGATTCTATAAGAACAGTTTATGTCTTAATAGATGAGTGGTTTTGAAGAAAAAAGCACCTCTGCTGTGTCTGCGGCCACACTGTGCATCCTGAAAACAACGCTTATTAGGAAAAACAAAAGAAAAAAAAAGAAAAAAAAGGTGTTTTTTTTATTTTCTGAACTTTTGCCGTCAGAGCCAGCCGAGCTGCAGCACTCACC
>NW_010323733.1:64698-83517 GCF_000700745.2 Antrostomus carolinensis | reverse complement strand
AACTAGATGACCTTTAAGGTCCATTCCAACCTTCCGACCCAAATTCTATGACTCTATGATTCCCTGCTTTGGTTGGATGTCAGACGTAATAGATGCAGATATTAGAGTTTTTCCTGTAATGTAGCCAGCAAGTATTTGGTTTGCTTCTTCTCTGAAGCCCTTTAATAAGCTATAGAGCACTCTTGTTAAAAAAAAAAAAAAAAAAAAAAAAAAAGGGAAAAAAGGGTAACTTTAAAATACATTTTTCTTTACTTCCTTTTTGTTTAGCAAGCAAAAATAATCATGAGGTTGCATAAAGTATATTTATCTTGTCAAATGCTAAGTGCATGAAGAGGAAATACATATAAGCATGCAGAATATGCTTAGAGAAAAAGAAACAAAGATATAAAACTAATTGCCACAAAGTCACAGTGACCATTTCAAGCAATTTTAGAAATGGTTGGCTTATGATCAAGAATGTAACCAGAGACTGTTTTCTAGTGTTGTTGTTTACAATTTCACGTTTGCAGGTCTTTCTAAATCCTATTCTATCCCTTACAATATTTTTTTTGTCATCTTTATGCTTGGAATGACTCTGAGACTAACATAATCTCTCCTAAAAGGAGTTTCAAATTCAGTTATACCCTTATATCAACAGCATATCTTTGCAGCAGTAACAGTAACCATTACCTCAGTACTAAAAGAAGACACACCAAAGACTGTTTCCACTTTGTACACATGCAGTAAAATTCATTCATGTCACTTTAAAACAAAGCAGATACTAGACTTATTTTGGGATAAACGGGTCTTAAGAGCCTTTTTTAAAGGTTCTTTTTTTTTTTTTTTTTTTTGAGAGGCTTTAAAAATAGATGTGACTGTGCTTACCCAGCCTGAAAATAGTGAATGTCATGACCTTGATCAGGGGGACAAAATAAGGTACTTCACATTCAAAATACATGTTAAATACAACTGCTCATTTATGCTCCAAAATGTCCAATTAGAGTCATGGAGCAGTGTTATCAGTATGAACCTGAATGATCATTCTGTTTGTACAAAAATGGGGTTTGATGAAATTCTTCCTTTTATGAGGCATTTCAGAATAGGTGGGAAGGGAATACAAAACTTTTCCTGCAAATTTAGAAAAGGCAGCCCCCTATTGCTTTATGTCCATCAATGATGTATATTTAGAGTTGTAATGTATGAAGTGAATATATTATTTGCAATCAGTAGTAATTTCCTGTGCAAGTTCCATGACCCAAAGTAGGTCAAGTTTGGTTCTTGCAGCTTAAACCATTTCCTTTTATATGAAAAAATCAATATCCATTTTAAATCAGGAAAAAAATATTTCTATGCACAAAATAGTGTTGAACATGCACATTTCAATAAAGAAATTGCCTAAAGGAAGATAACCAGTAAGACTGCAGTCTTTTACCTGAAACAATATATTCAGGTTAATCATTAGCCTCAGGTCTTGACCAATATAGAACTAAGGTTATAATACTGATTGTCTTAATTTAAGAGTCTAAATAAGGGGAGCAAAAGCTTTAGCAAACCCAAGTCTTGCAGAGCGATAGGAAGAAAAAATACCTTTTCCTAGGCCGTAGAAAAGAAACAATTCCTTTCTTTGGGGCTGCAAACATTTATGGAAGGGGAATGAGTGTGAAAGACTTGGATTTATGCACTCACCAGCCTCTCACCTCAATCCACTTGCAGTCATACTAACACATGAAAGCATTTAACTGGCAGCTCCAAATAGCTTTCTCACTGCAGCAATTGCTCATCTCTCCCAAACTGGAAAAACAATCCCAGAAAACATGTTTAAAGGTTTCCCTGAGAAAAAAAAATGAAGTCCGGGAAAAACAAGATACCAAGGAATTACTCTGGTTCCTGCCTGTTGCACGTACCTGAGAATCATGGAGTTTTGTTGTTGTTGTTGTTTTGCTTGTTTGTTTGTTTGTTTATTTTTAATAGAAATGTAAATGTGTGCAATGATCTCTGCCTGCTGCAGTTACTCATTTAGATTCCTGTCCAATAAGCAGTAGCAATATCTCTGGAGGCAAATATATCTGCAGTTGCTAGAACTGTCCAGGATGAGGAGAAGAGGAAATGAGATGCAATCACAAATGGAGACTGAGCTGACATAACAGCCCAGTGTCTCAATTTTTCTTTTCCTGAATGCACACAGCAGTGTAGTCAAAGAAGCTCAATCCAAAACCATTTCAAGTAGAACACTTTCAGAAGACAGAACAGTTGTCTGAAGGAAAGACTACAGGCACAAATAAAAATTACTCTCTGTCCCTCTCTGCCACAGGATTTCTGTTTAGTTTCTCCTGCATGTGTTGCTGTGTCTAGAACTGCTTCAATCCACAGTGAAACAAAGACCCTGTCTCTTCTCTAACCCAACCTATCTTGCATCTTCATAAAGTTTTCAGAGGATTAATCCAAACGCTGCCTACCATGCCACAAAAATGTTCCTCAGCAGACTAGACTATCCTAGAAAGAGCAGCCCCGCCAGAACAGCCAATTTGTCTGTATATGCCTCTGCCATAAACGTATTAAACTATCAGCTGTTCCAGACCACAGAAGTCTGCAGTGACATTTTGCATGAGATGCTTCATCTGTAAGATTTCAACAATAAAGAAGAAATATTCCTATAAAGGAAAATATAAAACATAGTGCACATCTTCCAGATGAGTGTGGACACACTATGCCTGACAAACCCACAATGCTCTTCTGCTCTAGGAACGTGCCCAGATTTTATTTGTTCACAAATATTCCAACCTACTACTGCGCTGTTGATGGACAAATTGACTGGGAAAGCTAAAGGTCTCCACACTCTCTTCCCTCTACAGAAAACCTGTGAAAGCAGCTGCTGTGCCCACCAGCCCAGACCCTCTAGCTACACACACACTTTGTTTGGGTCATAAAATGGAGAATAATGTTTTTTTTCTTTTCTCTCTGTGGCACCTGCACTCCTCTTCCCATGGTAATTTGGTCACACAACCACTCAGGAGTCTCAAATTTTTCATCAACTACTTATCTGAAAGCTGGCAATTATTTTTTATGTTCCACCCACATGAGGTGGATTTCTCATGTATTCTGCTTTCTGCACTGCCAAAGCCCTCTTTCTAAATGTCAGATGCCTTGCTTAGTAGAATGGAGCATTAGGAGTTGTGGTTTAGGGCAACTAATAATGACTGTAATAGATATGATCACCAGCATGAGTAAAATGGCAATTAAGTTTATGAAATGTATAAAGTGCCAAATACATTTTATCACAAAAGACATTGAGAAAGATAACTTTTATTACTGTGCATCTCTCTAACTGGTCCATCAATTATGATTTTTGAATCTTGTTGAGTGGTAAATCACCATCTGTGGGGGAAAACCTCAGTGGCATTTTACTGTGAAATTATGATCATGAATGATTAAGCATGAGGAATGCTCTTGGGTTCACCTCCTGCCTATAGCTTCTCACCTGATTTCTGCACTGGAAATTAAGCACTGAGCTAGTTCCCACCACCTTGCTCCACCTTCTTCTGTTTTAGAAAGAAAAAAAGAGAGAAAGAAAAAAAAAAAAAAAAAAAAAAGAGTAATGCTATATGGGGACAGACTGGTATGTCTCCAGCATAAAGGAGCCCTAAAGTCATTTCCAACCTGTTTCTGTGGCTTCCACTCCTCATATTAGACTGCTCCTCCAGGTGCAACTGATATAGCACTCAGGGCCCACTCTTTTTGCTTTATCTTAATGCATCAGTGCCAGCTGCTCTGAATTTAGCTTGGCCAGATTCAAATCTGGATGGAGCCAAAGGTTTAGGAGGGTAAAAAATTGTTTAGAAATTTTTTCTTGCTTCCACTAATATCTTTCTTCTTTTGCTTTGTATACTGGGAAAATGGTGTTCTTACAGCAACCAATAATGAATCCATCAAGAAAGTAATGCAGCTAGGAGCTCTTTACAATATCTTTCCTCAGGATAGAATTCAAGATAGGGTCTTTATTATCAGACTTTACTACCTGACTAGGCCATTTTGTGATCTTGAAAAGAACCCAGGCACTGACAATCTCAAGCAATGTGGTGCTTTTTTAGTGCCTGAAATTCTCTGGCAGAAGAGGTCAGCAACCCTTTATACCTCTGCTGCCTGACACTGAGTCATTTGGATATACCCACACCATAAGAGAAGCTTAATTTATTGCTCTGTTTGAAAACAGACTTTTCCTCCTCTGATTGTACACAGAACTGCTGCTGCATTACAGATTCACCATCTACCTAAAACTGAATTCTGACTTTACACAGCATGTTCATCCCAGAAAGTGCTTGTGCCATCGCAAGGAATATTCAGTGAGTCTTTTTGGGCAGGCTAGATAGAGAGATCACCCTACCCCACCTTTTAGGTGTACGCACAAAGACCACTCTCCAAAGCATTTTGTAAGCACTGGTTGTGAGCTGAGGAGCCTTCACCAGATGTGAGTACTGTGAGCAGCGTACCCCATACTCACCCAAGGGGAGCACACTGGCACCATTTCCAGAGACACGGTAATGCATACAGACACAATGCCGCCAGCATTTCCAAGAAAGCTTTTCCCAGACTTCCTGAACACTTACCACATTGCTTCATGCATCTGTTACATGGAATAGCTGCAAACATTATACTGTGCTTAGACAACCTGTTTTTCTTATGTTTCCTAAAATTAAAATACTAATTGGTTTTCCAGCCTAGAATCTGAAGGCAGTTACACAAACATTAAAGCATTTTAAATGAAACTAGGAATTCCCAACTAGGATGGGTTGCTGGTGGGGGGTGGAGGAGGGAACTTTTCCTCATGACATCAGAATACTTAAAAAAAAAAAAAAAATTCCATTGCACCGATTAAAATGATAAAGAGAAATTTCCTACTCAGGTGAGCAAGAAAAGGATAGACTTGTGGAATTACTTCTCTCATATTTACTGTGCTTAGTTCCCAGTTTAGACTTTCATCTGAAACGGATTTTAACAGCCTTGTTACAGGCAATAGTCTGGTTTTATTAAATGATTTTGCCAGTTGTCAAAACAGGATTTGAGGTGTTAGTGCTTCAGGATGACTAAAACACATGAAAGGCAGAGCAACTTTGTCAGATATGAAAGCAAATTGCTCTTTTTGAAATTCCATTTTTATTGCTATTAAGTTGAGAAGAAAATTACAAGGACTTGTAATTACAGACACACATATATATATAAAATTTATATGTATGTGTGTGTATATATTTGTGTGTGTGCATATATATGTATATAAAGTCAGCCTGTACACCTGCCAGGGAGCCAATAAGAAAGCTGCTAAGGGAGAAGTCACTTGAGCAAACATAGGTCATCCTGGGAATCACACACACACCATCCAAGTCTTTCCTGCCAGGACAGGAGTCACTTCATAGTGGGTGACTCCAGTGAGCCAATGGGTGCCCCTTTCAATTTCATTCACATACATATTCTCCCTCTTGAGTGTTTCTGTTGTCCTTCGGTTCAGCCCTAGGTTTCCCATATCAATGCCTCAGGTACCAAATCTTATATATATTAAAAAGAAAAAAAAGATGGTACAGCAGAAAACAGCTTGAGCTGGGTGCTCCCAGAGGGGGACTCCAAACAAAGAAATCCTGGGGAGATTATACCCTTACAGTCTATGCATCTGCCCTTCATGCACCTTTTGCACACCTTTCACATGCTTTTTGATCCAATGGTGATTTCCGGTCTGGGATCTTCTAACTCCCTATTGAATTCCTTTTCTGCCTCCAGGCAGGCCATTACCTGTTCTTATCTTGTCAAGTTGCAGCTTCTGCTGATGGTTGTAGCCTCCTTATCTTCTGGTTTACGCTTCTTGTGCACCTGCTCACTGACAGAGCATGGGAAGCTAAGCACTGCATAGCAATAACTAAAACATCAGTATGTTATCAACATTATTCTCATACTAAATTGAAAACACAGCACTGTACCAACTCCTACGAAGAAAATTAACTCTATTCCAGCCAAAAGCATTTCCAGATGAAAGTTCACAGCTTGCAGCCTAAGATTTCAGCAAATTTAGCTAATAATGCTAAGTAAATTTTACTAAACTAGTTCTATACAAGTATTATACAAAATTGCACAATGAAGCAACACTCAGCACTCTCTAACTAAAGATATTTTTTACTGAAGAAAAACAGCAAAGAAGGTTCTTTCTCTTTTCAAAGCTGCTGCAAGTGTCATATGGGAATCCTCACTGTCCTGAGAACCACCAATTAGAAAGTGCATTACAATAATGACTAAGAGCTGCATGGGAGGTGGGATTGTTGGATCAGGAAGGCAGAGAGGAAGGTTTTCATCATTTCTGGCAATGCTAACTGCACCAGACAAGGCTATAGCACTGTTCCTAGATGCTGGAAGGACTTCACTGGGAGAATGCTTGCTCTTGTCATTAAAGAGGTGTAGCAGAGGGAATCTTTCCATCATTCCCCCATGGAGGAAAGTTACCTTTTAAAGACATATTGTTGCCAAGAACCAGGGCTCCAGCAGTGTAAATCCTTCCCCTTCCCAGCATGGTTCAGCATTAGGAGAGGCATAATTGAGTACTCACAGTATTAAAGGCAAAAAAAGAGTTCATCTGGAATCTAATCCAGAGCACACTGAAGTTAATGGAAAAAATCCCACTGATTCCAATGATATTTTGTTCAGAACACAGTGTGCTTATACAAGACTTTTAAAATAAAAAATTCTTTAACTTTTGAATTTCCTATTTGCAACCACAAAAGACATGTCAAGGAACAATGCAGAGGTGAATCAGTGTACAGGTTACCTTTTTAGTCCAGAGATACTAGCACTAAGAGAACAGCTCAGTTTTCTAGTGTTTATGTTCATCCAGATAACAAGCTCATGGAGAAAATAGATGAATCTTGTAACAGTGATCTCTTTAGTTGATATGAGAACTGTCAAGTGACTTAGAAACACAGAACTCTTGTCAAGGGAAGCAGAGAAGTTCCCCTGGGGCAAAGGGCTTGGGAGCAGGAAAGGATTGCTGAGGTACAGACACTAACAGGCAGAAGGAGAGGTCAATGAGTAGGCAGGAAGATGAGAGTAGAAAAGTTTATTGAGAATAAAAAAAGAGAACAGAAGGGAAATTCTACAGAAATAAAAATGCATTTAACATGCTTAGAGGAAAAGGAGGCAAAGATGCCACAGAAAGCTTTCCACACATAGAGTTAGACTGGGAAAAGGAGAGAAAACAATGTAGGCTGAAGTAGTTGATCAACGCTATCATCAGACCAGCTAGATTACTGAAGCTGGGAACACACATAGCAGGGAGCACACCTCTAGATGAGATGTTATGGATAAAATGTTAAGAAGGCTTTATAATATCAAAGCAAAAACTGATGATAAATGAGAAGATGGGATAAGTCATTATACTCAAAGTTGCTTTTATATTTCCCCTTATTAACAGGTGACGCTAGTGTACCAGAAGTTACACTCAAAGGTTTGGTGTTAAAGTTAAGTGGAAGCCTCGCTATGCAGTAAGATTGTGCATTGCTTTATCACAGAAGTTAATTATTTATATAACACTTTTTCTTCCTCAGAAACAAAGGGCACAAAACTGAACCTTGAGTCAAACCTGGTGACATATCTTTCAGAATGGAAGGCTATTGTTGGGCCTATTTTAAGCATTTTAAGATATGTGGCTTCCAGTACATATTATTTTCATATATTATTAACTTTATTTTTTTGAGTGGGTGAGAATTTCAGTACTCTGCTTACTTAACAGCAGTGCAAGGATGCATGTAGTTTCAAGAATGCAGCTAGTAATATTTCACAGATTTCCTGAGGTAAACTCAGAACCAGGCACTATTTTACCCAGCTCATTTCATATCATTACAAATATGAAGTGGTAGGTTGACCTGGCAACAGAAATTAAGCTAGATCTAAGTCCTTTGTAACACCTAAATTTCTAAGTGCTATGAGCTGGTTTTACAATAACTGTACCCACCAACCCACCAGCATAACTCTGACAAATGTGAACAGAAGATCCCTCCCCACCCATCTCTCCATTCATTGCTAAGAAAGGAAGTTGTTATCAATCAGTTACTGGGCCATTACAGAGGGCTTGTCTAATGCTACAGACTTTTCATAAACCTTCTGGGTCTCTGAATGGGAAAAGGGGATGAAGAATGATTATATTTCACATCTTGTCTTCAAGGTTATTTTATATTTCTGTGACCTGAGAATTTCTTTGGGAAGCAAGAAGCAAACATATGACTGACCACTGCTTTTACAAAGTTAAAGAAAATCTGTTATAAAAAGTTACCAAGTCAGAATAGAGGCCCAAATGGAACTGACTGTCATGAGGTACAGAGTAATGTTAGGACATATTGAGGTTATGTTCTCATTTCTTTTTCAGTCCTCTCCCTTGGTCTCTTTGAAAATCACTTCTTTGTAATCACTTCTTGGTTTTGACAAATTATTATAATCCTATTCCAAATCTTAGTATACAGATAGTCCCTTAGAGTTGGACAAATTATTCTCTTTCCACTAATCTTGTCTACTTCCTATTTTCAAAGAAACATTCCTGCATGGCACAGAAAGAGCACCATAGTCAATGAAAGTAAAAATTATGCAGCTGAACTACCAAGCATTTACCAAGAAGTCAGAGTGCACACAGGCAGGTACCTAGTTAACACACTATACGCACACTTCAGCTATTCCACAGCATCATGTTTGCATATACAACCCTCTACTGAAGAATAAGAGCACAAATATCTCCCTTTTGATAAACAGTAATTTCTCATGAAGACTTCAATGGTGACAATTAAGTTCAGTGGATCCATAAGTGAACTGACAGTGGATATATGACCAGAATATCTTAAGTGTGGACTCATACCTCTGTTCTTATAAAAAGGAAGACTATTGCACATTAAACCATGTATTTTGGACTTGCCTGACAGATGAACTGCAAGTAGTAGGATGCATTGCAATTGTCCAATATGAAGGTGACAAATAGGTGAATCACCATTGCCAGACCTGCATCCAAGTGATAAGTGTAGCTATGAGAGGGAAGCTGATCTTTTGCCTACTACTGTATCCTGGGAATAAAGAAAAAAAATCACTCATATATTCTCATAACAACCTCTCCTTTTCCATCTCTAAAGGAGTCCTGATGTGCCCAGAAACATCTCTCAACCATAGACATTCTTGCATTAATTATCAACTATTCTAACAGAAAATTAGAAGCAGCATAAAACCAGCTAATCTGTCATAGATGAAGGAAAATAAAAATCAGCATGCATGTATTTCAGCTAGGAGGCAACAACACTTACTTGAGTTCTTATACAATTTTGTAACATGTCTTCAAGCTTCATTGGACTAGGAGCCAGGACACTGAATCTCCAGCAGAAAAGGAGTTTCTAAACAATAAATAGGTGACAAAATTATTTTTATGCCATTAACTGTACTCTGCATGACTAAGTAGAAACATTACAGAATTTTCCTAATAGACAAGATCTCAAAAAAATTACCATCGCAACTGACATTAATTGTTGCCCTTAATGGCAGCCTGAGCAAAGAGACCATTGATTAGTCAAGTGTAGCTACTAATCCTTGTTCCTGGAGAAATTCTCCCTGGGTCAGTGTTACTATATATCAATTGAAATACATGGGCAGGCTTGTATTGCCACTGCATGTTTTATGTCTGTATTTCCAGTATGTTGCTGTCTTTCACGTACTTTTTAAAGAGCACCTGTGTCCAATGAAAAATGAAGGTGTGCCATAATCACCTAATTTGTACTGAAAGGAAAAGAGCAGAAATTTTTGAGAGTACAACATTTAGAAAGAGTACATACTACTGTGCATATTCCAAAAAGTAACCAAACACTTAGCTGCAAATCAGGAGAAGCCATGGACCAGATTAATGTGGTGCAATATAGCAGAGATGACAGACAAGTATGGGAAGAAAACTCCCCACTGGCTGATGGGGTAACCAACCAAGTTACCAAAGTTTAATTCAGACAAAAATTCTGTAAACCCTTGTTATTCTTTAAGTCCCTGAAACTGTAATTTAAATAGGAATAGATCAACCACAAGGATTTAAATTGTGTTATATATGCCTTTAGTCTTTCAAACACTGCGATGTCATCCACAGGAGATTGCACAACTCTGTCGGTAAACTGCTTTATAAACTAATCCAGGGCAAGGATTTTTTTCCCAACTTCATCTAATTCTAGGTAAAGACAACCATCTTAAGAAACACTTTAATCCTCCATTTTACGTTAAATACAGCCCATTAAAATAAATCAGTTTGAGAGAGCTGGAGAAAAACACTCTGAGCTTTGCTAAATCATGGTAAGATCAGATGCTATTTGAGACTTTCAAATATATCAACACAGGCTCTGTCAAATTAATCTCACCTCTGACTAATATTCACCTCCTGAGTCTCTGTTGACATTAACCATCTAGAGAGGGGAAGCAGTTCTGAAGCAGCTCTGTGAGACAGTTCAAAGCCCTACATCACCCTGAAGTCAGTCCACCATTCCTATATCCTGCAGGCGAGTCTTATGCTCCAAGGCCAACCTTAATGTCTGTGCTCAAGTGTAAAGCAATTGATGAAACATTTACTTAATACAGTGAGAAATGTTCTAATAAGCCCATTCTGCTTCTCATTATCTAAAAATATTTAACGATGGCATCCTAATTATCTTAGGTATGCAATATTCTACAAGGAATTTTAAATAATTGCTGTTTCAGTTGTCCTTTCTCTCCACCAGCCCATTATATCAGTTTCTTTAAGCATAATTTTTATTAAGATATTTGCCAAAAAGTGAAAAGAATTGTCTTGATTAAACAGCTTTCAACTGCATTGAGTTTCCATAGTTTAGCACATATCTTTTAATAACAAAGATTTTGTATGTCTAAATGTGTTTTTAGCCTCAAGCTTTAGTACAGGGCTACAGGGCTTCAGTATTCTTGATTTGTTTTGGTTTTTTTTTTCTCTTCCTTTTTTCCTCCCTTTTTTTAAACAACACTTGCTCCACCTAGTGACACTTTCTCAAGGCAAGGAAAAAAAAAAAAAAAAAAGGGAAAAAAAAAAAAAAAAGCCCATACAAAGAAAATACGTATAAAATGCAGCATGTAGAAACAGAAGTCTCACATCAAAATCAGAAATGTTTCTACTCAGATAATTTGGCCTATTTCATAGCTTTTCTCTTTAACAACTACACAAAAAGAAGTATAAAACATATGACAATTTTTTATCCATACCACAAGATAAAAAGACGAACTACTATTGGGTAAAAATTCACTCTAGCTTTTTGTATAACATCATTAGCAAATACATGAAAACAAATACTCCAGGTTTTAAATCTATGAGGATTTATCATAACCATCTTTAATGTACTGATTAGCATCTTAAAACAATCTACTTCTTCAACAAAATGCCTTACCTTGCTGACCCATCGAGTTCTAATTGGCTGGTGGTGTGTTTTTAGCTGGGCCTATTACTTGATAGCACTGTTTCAGGTACACAAGGGAGAGGTTGTTCTTAAACTAATTACACTGACTGCATGATGAGCAAAATCTCTTCTGGCCCAGCTTTTTCTCACAACACTCTCTTGGTAAGCAGCTGCCAGAAGATCTGCAAATTATTTTTTGATGGCAATAACTAAGTGCTAATGGCTGGAGATTACTGTTTCAGCATTTTGTTGGGTTGTTGGGGTTTTTTTTTAAGTATCTTCCATATTAGTTACCAGATGTACTTTTTTTCCCATGTGATAGAAGTGGTCATACTTAGACAAAAAATTATCAGATGCTGGGGGCACAGACATTTTTTAAAAAAATACTTTCTGTAACAGCCTACTCTGAAGAAATATAGGATTCAGATTAGCATATTTGTACTCTTTGCAGTCCCTTGATTCTCTATCATAGTCTCTGCTTGAAAACCTGAAGAGTATTGCCTACAATTCCAAACTTGAGATCAGGCATTCCATGTTATGTGTTTTGGCAAACTGTATCAGTCACAAAATCTCTGCATACCCATTTCTCCATTTCTAATATGCACTAGTCGTTGTAGAAATCAACATTTAAACAACTATTGAAACAGATTGATGCCCAGACCTCCTCTAGTTTGCCTAAAGTAGGCAGGGTGCAAGTTTACCTAACTCAAAGTTTTAAAAACCTTTGAGAAATACTAACTACTCCACATAAAAATTGAATTTTATTTAAGTTGGTTTCAAATAACACCATTTTAATTTCTTTTGTTCATAGAATAGATGACGTGAAAATGAAGACTAAACAGTAGAATTAACAGACTACTGAGAACAGTGGACATAGAACATCAAAAAACAATACACTGCTTTACAGACATGTTCATATCTCTCCCTGACCATTCACTATCTTCGACGGTAGAAAATGAAGTTTTAAGCTGAAAAAGGCAATAGTTTAAATCAAAACAAAATAAATAAACACTTGAAGAGCTAGACATAGAAAGATTTCTCTTCCAGTCACAAAATGGTTACAGAATCAACATGTGAGGTGTGAACTCAGACATTCTCTTTTCTTCGTGATCGGGTTTGGTTTTAAGTGGCTCTAAGATGAGAGAATGTCCCAAATACCAAGCCACAACACATGGTATCTCTACTGGAGCTTGTATGAATACCCTTGCATTAGTAGAAAGACAAGCTGCAACCTAAACTTCCTCACTGTGAATGAAATAGGGAATGGGTACAAGCAGACAAACACGTTTCCCTCCTTTACAATGAATATTTTATGTAACAGGAAACATTTGAGAAGGATAGCAAGAAATACCCCACAAAAATGTTGCATGATCTAGTATTTGGGACAGTCTTCTAAGATGCAGGGTTTTGTATTCCCATCTTTATTCTAATTAGAAGATACACAGACAACACTAAAGAATATGGGGACAGTATCTTTCTCAAATGTATAGCAGTCATCTCCTTTATCAGTTCTAGTCCCAAATATCTATAAAATACACTGAATTGGAGTGGGGGATATCACTGTTTTAGGATGATTTTTTTTTTTTTTTTTTCATTCAAAGTACCTGCAAACTGGCTTAAAATGATGCTTTTGGCAAACAAGCAATCGGCCTCTTAGAGGTGATATTATAAAGCTTTGATGTCTACAGCTACACAATTCTATTGGTTTGAAAGGCACTTAAACAAAGTATCTCCTTTTAATTACTCAGTGGCATGCTATTCAAAGAACTCTGGGAACTGCAAGTGACCTCTACCTCTGGGAAAAGGACTTAATTGCTGAAATAAGTACATGTTGGTCTACTTTTCTGCCCAAATCTATTTTTAAACAACAAAGAGGATATCCTTGTGAACTGCAAATAACTCAATTAGAAGAAATTAATGGATTAAGGGGATTAAACTGCATAGGAATTTGTGTAGGTGAATGCCAAAAAAACTGGATGCCAAAACATTTCAGCAAATATTGTTTTTGGTTTCTGTTTCTAGTTTGGGGGTTTTTTACCTCACTGAAGCAAGTTAACTGAAAAGGTCAATTTACACCAAAGATAAATTGAAATTACTTCATTTAGCATTTAGATATCTTTGTTTATTAAAACAATCCTCCCAGAAGATAATGGACAGGTAATGCTTTCTGCTCTCAATCATTATTAGACTTACCTTATATTAACTCTCCTTCAAATCTTTATGAGTATGTTTTTTAAAAAGTTAAACAATGCTGAAATCATCCTCATACATCACAGTTTCTGTGTGGTTGTCCAGCAACCAATTAGCCACCGCTTACACTAGAATGTTTTGACTGGATTAATTGATCAGACCAAATTGGAAAAGGCTCAGCTATTACAAGAGGCAAGAGTAATAAGGGTAACTGGAGCCTTGCAAACTGAATAGATGACCTCACATTATGTTTGCAAAGAGTTGAATGTTCTCTTACATCCGTCAGAAAGTATTTCAGAATCCCACATCTGCTCCCAGTAGGCATCAAACCAATACAATTCTACTTTGCGTTGCTATGTACCATAGCATACAAAGGACTGCTGTATACAACATCTACATCTGAAGCACTTTTAAAAAGGAAAAAATCTGTCATCAAGAGAAATAAACCTGTAGTCTGTTCCTATCTCCCAGATTAATCTACTAAAGCATTTTCTTTCCTCGGGCAAGAGTAGCAATTCTCCTCCAAATTCCCAACATATCTTGAGCTATGCATAGGCTTCCCATTAATGTTCAGCCTAAACTTTTGTTGTGTTCCCATACCCACCAAAAAAATGTATGTAACCCTGCTTACCACCTCATTCACATTTTTAAGTAGGAATACAGTTACTCCATTCTTGGCTGAAAAAGTAATTTCTAACTTTTTGCAGTTACAAAAGCTTGCAGTTTCTAAGTCCAGCTACCTGGAAAATGCCTGTATTACATTCCCACATGCATGTCAGCACATTTCTGCATGCACAAAAGCAGACTTCTCAATTCAGGATGTAATTCTCAATTACCTTTTCATAGTTCCCAGGTACACTCTTGATTTTCTACCTGCATATAACCCCTGACTTGTTGTGGTAAGAATCAATCCTGTGTCAGAAAATAACAGTCTATCACTATATTTTAAAACTTCATCTTAACACCTCATCTTTGCATGCACTGTGCCTCATGCTTTCAATTCCTATTCCTGCCTTATGGCTGAAAGATTTCATTTATCCACTGAATAGTGTTTTTCTGTTGTTTATTTGCAAGTCATAGAATCATAGAATTGTTTGGTTGGAAATGGCCTTTGAGATTCAAGGTCTGACCTCACCAATGCTGAGTACAGGGGAAGGATGACTTGGTCATCCTGGTCCTGCTGGCCTCACTGTTTTTGATACAGGCCAGGATGCCATTGGCCTTCTTGGCCACCTGAGCACACTTCTGGTTCATATTCAGCTGGATGTCAACCAATACCATCAGGTCCTTTTCCACCATACAATTTTCCAGCCACTCCTTCCCAAGCCTGTAGTGTTGCATGGGGTTGTTGTGACCCAAGTGCAAGACCTGGTATCTGGCCTGGATGAATCTCATGCATGTCTCAGAGATTCATCCCATTGATCCAACCTGTCCAGATCCCTTTGTAGAGCCTTCCTACCCTCAAGCAAATCAACATTTCCACCCAGCTTAGTGTCATCTGAATTTACTGAGGGTGTACTCAATCGCTTTAGCCAGATCATTGATAACGATGTTAAACGGGACTGGTCCCAACAGTGAGCCCTGGGGAACACCACTTGCGACTGGCCTCCAGCTGGGTTTAACTCCATTTACCACCACTCTTTGGGCCCAGTCATCCAGACAGTTTTTAAACCAGTCAATGGGTTGGCTGTCCAGGCCATTGGCAGCCAGTTTCTCAAGGAGAATGCTGTGGGAGATGGTGTCAAAGGGCTCTATTGAAGTCCAGGTACACTACATACAGAGCCTTTCTTTTGTCCACTAAGCAGGTAAGCTTGTCATCATGTTATCAACTTGATGATGGTTTCTTCTCACACAAACACACTTTAACCATTTAAATGTACTACTATGGGTTTTAATTTCATGTATCTTAAAGCATTAAGAAGTTCACGATGATTTTTCTGCTACTTATTAAAACAAATTCAAAGACTTCCTAATTTAGTTCCTGTATCTCTTTTTTAAGTTAGATTTGACAGATGACCGATATAAGCTCCCTTATTAAAGTATTAAAACAAAGCACTTTTCCCAAATTACTTCCCCAGCAGTTCAATGATGTCAGAAAGCTGGTGAAAGAGAAACTGGGAGATCACCATTAGTCTCTGAGTTACCATTCACCTCGGCAGAAGTAACATAAATAGTACTTTTCTTCACCTGTCAGAAATTAGACCAAAGTGCGTTTCATATGATACTAGTTGTATCATAAAGCTGAGGGAGTTGCCATATTATTACCAGAAATTCATGTCCATGCTGCAGGGATTGATATAAACACAAGCTTTTAAAGAAACTTCTCTTAAACTTTCCCTTAAATCTTCTGTTATTATTAACAGACATTAGCAAAAACAAGGACACATCAACAGATTATTCAGATTTCAGAAGGATCTCTGGTCCCGGTTTCACAAGATGCATGAAAAACACACAGCCTCTTGGTTGTGAGATGCAATATTTTGTTATCATGGATCAAAAAAGAAGACAAAAGAAGAGGAATAAAATGTCAGATTTTTAAATGGTAGAAGGTTAACAGTGTACTATCTTCACAGGTTATAGGACACTATGCTTTTCAAAGGTCTGGAAACAAAAAGACATGAGAGTTCTTTGACATTGCAGGTAAGAAAAAGCAATTTAGATTCATCACAAAAAGATGGCATGAGGAAATTTGGGGACCACCTTATTCAAGTTAGGTGAATGAACAAAAGAATAGCAGTGGAAATTCATTATTGACATACACAAATTATGAACACTAGAGGGGAAAAAGTGAACTATTCATACACCTTATAAACTAATGAAAAGCATCTTGCCATCTCTGTGGGCAACATAATGAAAACTTTTTGCAGCATTCCAGCTGCAATCTAAAAATAAAAGAAGCTAAATACAATTAAAGTCTACATAAAGTGACCCTATGATAAAGCATATTATGCTCTTATGTTGAAATCAACAGCTCACAAAACCATTTAAAAGAAACACTTTTCAAATATGACCTGCAATTAGCTGTTGAACGTTATTAACACAGCAGATTGCAAAGGACAAGAATTTAAACACTAATAAAATGGATTAAAAGATACTAGATGTTCATTTGAACATCACAAATAACCAGTGTTGTAAATGTAGGCCTCCTGCCAAGCTCTGGCTGATAGCAGCAAGGATTAGCATCAGTTTTGAGGAATCCTTATTAAATTACGTAAGTAACAGTGGGTAAAGCCACCACCACAGAAAATGGACTGTTTCCCAGTGTGTAAATTACACCACAGACAGTGTAATGTGGGGGGTAGCACTTCCCCACTCCATGACAGAGCTAAAGAGGTTCCAAGAATAAAAGAAAAAAAAAAAAAAAAAAAGAAAATAACTTTGTTTTTAAGAGGAAGAGAATGAACATATTATTTTGAACTGAACAAATAAATTTGCCCACTGAGGGTAAAACTCCCATCCCAGATGTCCTGGTTTTTAGCTGTAACAGGTCTGGGTTTCTTTTTAGCAGCTAGAATAGAGCTGCATTTTGCTTTCAGCCTGGGACTTGTTATGAGACACTGATAACACACCAGTGTTTGCATTTTTGTAGCTGGAAGTGAAGGACTTTGTGTTCTGTTAGTCTACAACCACAAGATCTAAGGGGGTGAGGAGTTTTTTAAATTAATTAGCTAAATTGGTGTTTGGGCATGCCAGTGGGATATTCCATATCATGCCATGTCACATTCAGTATATTAGTGAGGGTCTCTTCCTCTTTTGCTCTCTCTGGCTTTCACTCAGGCTCTTGCTCTTCTGGGATTGCGGTTTCAGTTCGGGATTGTCATTCCTCCAGGATCATCATCTGGGAACAGGCTGGGCTTGGTCTGTGGGTGCTGAGCAATTGCACTGAGTATCGCTCATATGTGTATTTTGTTACTGTTATCATTTACTATTTTAATATTTGTATTATTCTAAGTTTTCTTTTATTTCTACTATTAAATTGTCCTTATCTCAAGCTATGAGTCTCCTAATTCTTGCCCCCCAATCCTCTTCCCTATACCCTGGGGGTGAGGGGAGTGGGTGAATGGTTGTGTTAGCTGATAGCCAAGGTCTAGCCCAGTGGAACTACCACACCAGAACACATCTCCCAGTCCTGCAAACATGCCTGACTCTGGGTAGGCAAGCCAAGGTTACTTTTCTTGCCTCATTTCCCAGCCATGTCATTTTGACCCTTCTGTTCTCATAACTCCATCTGTTGTAGTCTATTGGGCCACCTTTCACAGAAACCCTGTTAGTGTTTCAGTTCAGGAGTGCAATAGCCTTAAGTATTCGCAGGTACTTTCCTTATCTCAAAAGAAGGAATCCAAATTTATGACTCTCATTTCCTAAAAAATAGGTAGGAACACACATACAAAAGTATACACTGAAATACTCTCCCCTCAAGAACTGCCTTTTTACATATTTTATTGATCCCAAGGCTTCTCAGTTAAGGAGAATAGGTAGAAAAGGCAGCTTTCTACAATATATTTATAAAAAAATAAATTAAAAAAAAGCCTAAGTGTTGTCACAAAACCCAGTTTTGCTGTACTTAGCAGCAAAATCCTCCCTTCCGAAAGATCTCAAATAATAAGTGTAAACTACTCCTGCAAAGATGGGTTCACTGGTTTGTTCTGCTGGTGCTGATTGCTCACCAAGAGGGGCCCTTTCTCCTAATGCCCCTTCATTTCTCTTCTTTCTAAAAAAGCTGATATCTTCCTTTGGACTGGTTAATACAACAAATCAGATTTTGAAAAGAGTGTGAATACCTTTTACTCTTTAAAACCTAAGCCAATCTGTAACGAAAACAGCTGGGTGGTTTTTGGCTCAGGCGAGTGCCAGAGTGATGTGCCAGAAGATGCACTGCAGTGGCTGGATACCTTTGTGTTAAGATGCGAAGAAATGACCACAAGGTAAAAAAATCTCAGCTCAGAGAAAACAAAGTGCACCTACATGTAGCATCTAGAAACTGCAGCAAACAATAGCAAGATGTTACAGCAATAAAATTTCTACCTTAGTGTGGTGGGTTGACCCTGGTTAGAGGCCAGATGCCCACCAAAGCCCACTCTATCACTCCCCCTCCTTAACTGGGCAGGGGGAGAAAAATATAATTAAAAGCTCATGGGTGGAGATAAGGACAGAGAGAGGTCACTTACCAATTACTGGCACGGGCAAAACAGACTTGACTTGGGGGAAAAAA
>NW_010323733.1:53026-63673 GCF_000700745.2 Antrostomus carolinensis | reverse complement strand
CTTCTCTCTCTAGCTGCAAAGTGTGCAGCTTTTTTTCCTCTCTTCCTTTTTTTTTTTTTTTCTTAAATATTTTATCACAGAGGCACCACTGATTGGCTCAGCCTTGGCCAGCGGCGTGTCCATTCTTGCAACCGGCTGGCATGGGCATGGGGGAAGTTTCTGGCAGCTTCTGTCACAGAAGCCACCCCTATGTCCCCCCCGCCTTGCTACCAAAACCTTGGCATGCAAACTCAATACACTTAGACTCCATATAGGAAAGGAACTAATTTGTGTTTCTGTTAAATATCATTGTGAGGAAATCTAACATAACATCTCACTTCTGTCTGCATTCTTCCCTGCTCCTGACCTCTCAACACAGCTTTCTGCACCCCAAGAATCAAGGCAGTACATCAGTTATGCATGCAAATTGAGGGCTCTAAGGGAGGAGCAACCTTTCCCAAGTGACACAGGACAAAATAATTTCTGTTTTCAGATGTTCCAAAGCATAGCCCCTCACACGGTACCTTTGTAGCCAAAGTCACAGAAGCAATCAAGCCTTTTCTGCAAGAGGTGTTTGACAGGATCCCTGCATGAATATGTTTATCCAGCTGTTGCTAAAAAATCTCTTGTATTTCCATGCCTCTCCATATTCTTCAGGTAAGAGGACAGCTTACAGCAAAGTTTACTTCATACTTTGTGTTTTCCATTGGGATAATATTTACTGTAAAATAGCTTACACTTCTTTAATCTTTAATAGAACAAAATTTACCCAAGTACAAATATTTAATTTATGATATAAAGTTTAAGTATAGCTAGTACAAAACAAAAGCAACCTTGTTTTTGTAAAATACTGACAACGTATTGCAATGCTGAAGTACAGGCCAGGCACTGAGTACAGATTATACATTCCTAGCATTCCTGAAAACATGTTAAATGCTCTTCTGTAAAATAATACACCCTGAGAAACACAGCCATGAAAACTGGCCCCAGACACAAGCACTGCAGTTGTAAGTTCGAGAAAAAAAGTTAAGTGCAGCATGGACAGAATTGAGATTTCATGAGAAAACCAGTTGGTGAAAGAAAAGTAAGAAAAATAAGAAAATAAGAAAAATACTGAGCTCGAAATATATATATATATATGGATAGACAGAAATACATATACATATATAGGCATATCTTTAATGCTGACAGAAAATATAATACATGGAGTTCGGCTGTTTGTTTCAATATTTATTTGATCACTGTTGTAAACTAGGACCTGTGAGATTACAGTAGGGTGTGAAATTTGTTCCCCTGTAATGTTTCCCAAGAGTTACACAATATGGAAGCAGAAATTAACATATACCACAACTGCTATAGTATTAAAAGTTAATTAAGTTTTCTGTCACTATTGTAAATACATATTGGCCAAAGCTCATATTAGACATATTTGTAAAAAAAAAAAAAAGGGAAGAAGCTCTATAGGTGTTTCTGGTTTTCAAGAAGTGATACAGTAGGGGGAATCTGCACTTGAGAGAGGGGGAGAGAGGGAGGCAGAAAAAAATAAATTGATAAGGGAAAAAATTGATGAGTATGTGGAAGGAAGGAAGGAAGGAAGGAAGGAAGGAAGGAAGGAAGGAAAGGAAGGAAGGAAGGAAGGAAGGAAGGAAGGAAGGAAGGAAGGAAGGAAGGAAGGAAGGAAGGAAGGAAGGAAGGAAGGAAGGAAGGAAGGAAGGAAGGAAGGGTGGAGGAGAGGGCAGAAGCAGACTTCAATAGCTTTGAGAAATATCAATTCAGCTTAAAAATGCTTCACGTTCAGAGTGGAGAGTGATGGTGTTCGTCTTCCTGAGTAATCATTAGGCGTGATGGAGCCCTGCTTTCCTGGAGATGGACAAACACCTGCTTGCCAATGAGAATACTGCATTCTCTAAACCAATTTCTATATCATTTCTTGCATCTCTATACCAGCATATACACGTCCCAGATTCAGCTGAGATTTTATAGTTCAAAATAGTGTTTGTTTAATTTTAAATATTATTTGGGGACACTGCTGCAGGGAACAATAATTTCAGGCTTGAACGTAGATGCTGCTTCCATAACAAAAATACATAACAAAGCTCTTCTTCATTTAGTGTCATAAGGATCACACCTACTACTCTGGGTTCTTCACTTCAACAATACAAATTACCTGTGTCAGAGTACATCTGAAGTAGCCAATTTGCAATAACAAAAAAATTATATTAATATTGTTTCTATTGCCTAAACCTCTGGCTGCATTACAGCACAGGGCTCATTATCTTTAACAGACTAAAAGTAAATAAATTATGTAGACAGTAAATTTAACTTAATGACTGAGTAAAATTAAGATATCAGTGGGGAAATTTTGGGATTATTAAATTATATATTTTTGTGTGGTTAAAGGCAAGAGAAAATTCTATGCATCTCACACAAATGTCAATAGAAGTATGAAATTGACAGATGCCTGATCATATGTTTTGTTTGTTTAGGCTGTGTTTTGGAAAAGTTCGGTTAATAAATGTTAGTGGTACTAATGCTAATACATTCCAGCTATGCAAAGATTTTTTCAACTTTGTTCAATCTAGTGGTGTTTCAAATCTATTAATTGAAAAGTGATCAGATAAATACTGATGTATTAGCATTGTTAAAACAAAGTCTTCTGTCATAAAGGAAACAAAGAGGTCCAGTATATCACAACAAAGTCCAGAAACAAATATTACTAACACTAGAAAAAGCCAGATCCTAGCTTTTCAGTGCAAACTTCTCTAACACTGAGCAACCATGCAACATGAGATAAAAGCCACTGTAGAGCAAGTTCTCCTCAGCGCCAAACTGGTACTGATAATTTCCAGTGATGCTAGAAGCTAACAGTAACTTTCAGAGATCATTCTTTACAGTAGATCTTCTATGTTAGAAAGGAAAAAAAAAAAACAAAACAAAACAAACAAAAAAAAAAACACTTAAAAGGAATTCAGAGGTTTTCTTTTTTGTATCTGCAAAAATAACCCCAACAGAGACGTATAAATAAGCAAATTGCAGGAAGGCAGAAAAAGGAACAACATGAATTTAAGTTGCTGCATGGTTTTACAAATTATACTTTAAACACAAATAAGGCTTTCCCAGAGCAACATATAAATTGGATCCTTTCTAAATTCCCAGAGTGGCTCATGGAAAAAACTATCTGTATTAAACAAGTATCCAACTCTTAGAGTTCAGCCAACCTACATAATCCAACAAAAAATCTTTTAAAGAATTTACAATAAACTTGGAGGCATCCTACACTTAAGGAGGGAAGAAACCTTAATAGGCAGAAAAATGTTCGGTGTGAATACTGACCATTTCCAAGCAGTACATGCTGTCAACATGGACATTAGACAGTCTATTACTGGCATGTTTCACGTGTTGACATACATATGAATGTATATATCAATTGATAAATCAATACAGGAAATAAAGCTATTAATAAGCAATGACAACTTAGGAGCAGAGAATACTGCAGATTAGATTCACAATTTAAAATATAACATTTATGTATGAAGTGCCATACCTTGTAGCACTAGTGACTGCAGACAGAATATTAATTTGCAAAGAAGGTGAGCCTTCAAGATAATTAGAGATAGAAGCAGAAATAATTGACTGAGGTATCACAGAAACAGAAGAAAAATCACTGTGAAGTGGAAACCACAGATATTAATGAGAAATTTATCCAAAACCAAGAGATCAAAACCAAATCTTAAATATCTTTTGCACAGAGATGCTTTAAAGCATATTGTAGTAGAAGTTCTAGGAATACTAAATCAGAAAAAAACATTTTTACTCAAAAACTGAAAAACTCAGAAAACTCAAGCACAGCTATAAGCCTTTTATTGTTTAAAATTATGTGAAGAGCTTTTTTTCACTTTTTATACTCTACACAGGACATACAAGATACACTGCAGAAACTTCTTTTTTGAACTGAACCAAAATGAATATAAAAATGTACACAAGTACCCTTTTTAAAATTCTCTCAAAAAATAGTTATCCTTCTATCATGTTAACACTAAGGCTTGTCACACTTTGAGCCCAGTTATGAAAGACAGAAATTAAAAAAAAAAAAAACAAAAAACAAAAAAAAAAAAAAAACCACCACTGGTAGTGTTGCTAATCATTCCCACACAACTTTTTCCAGAGTGTGGCTCTAGTTTGAATTTCCCTTTAAAAGAGTTGAAAAAAAATTCAACGTCAGAGACATCAATCCTACCATTCGTAGGATTACAAAAATCATGTCATTCATAAACTTGTCACAAGTTTTCTTCAACAAGATCATCACTTCTTAAGGCACATTTATATCATAACAGTCCTCTCAGAAAATAAGATCTTTTCAGAAGACTTTCCCTCACTGAGAAGAAAGTTCAATTAAATAACTTGTCTGAGCAGTGAAAGACATTATCCAGAACACTATGCTTGCTGAAACCAGTTGTGGCATCCACATTTCCAAGACTTTGGTTTAGAGGATTCTTGTGTTACTTTTACCTCTTTCCTATGAAGCCACAACTTATTGGTGTCAGAAGTTTTAAAATAATTTCTTCTAGATCTAAAAACAGCCGCTATCTTTAAAATCTTACTGATTTGGGAATTTAAATGCTTTCTGAAACAGGCAATATACTGATGTCTGCCTGCAGCCCAGTAAGCCTCTAGATAGTTTGAAACTGAGTAGGAAGAATCACATCTGGGATAGATAACATAGCAGGTAAAAGAACTTGAAAGAATTTGAAAGAATTGTTAATACTTCAAGTTGCTCAAATAAACAAGATCTATAGAGGACAACATATAAACACCTTTATCCAAACTAACATTTTGGCTAAAGTGTAATACATTCAAACGTGGGATACAGCAACCCATAGTGTTAGAAATAAATTTGTAGTGAATTCATGAAAAAAACCAAAACAAACAAACAAACAAAAAGAACCACAGAAAAAGACATGCAAGTCGATTCCATTGGTGATAGTCACAAACTCCTGAGGATAATTGTTTCAAAAATATTCCTCTGGCACATTAAATATCAGAACCACAGAGGATCTTAAAGCAATTACAGTTCTTGCATTCAGAAATACAAGTCTAAAAAATCTTGCCCAAGCTCATGAGTATTTGATTTTAGGAGAAAAATTTGACACCAGATCTGCTCAGATGTGTTATCAGAAGATTTTCTGGTTTGCTAGTGAGAAGTAGATCCTCTGAGACTGACAAAACAGACCTTTCCCATTGATGTCTCCCAAAACAGCAGATATACTTAAAGCTGGCCAGACACACATTTGTGTTAACAGAAGTCACAATAGGTTGCTTTGTCATCATACTTCAGGGTGAAGTGGCTTTTCTCCCTTTTACACAAAGTTTAGCATCAGGAACATCAATTTGTAATGTAAAACAAAACACTTCCTGCTCAGCCACAAGCATTTGAGCCCACTGTTCCCAGAAATATAATCCCAAATTACAGACTACTGTAAAATACTGGGAATAAAAAAAAGAGGCCTTGGCCATCCCATTGTTTTTAGTTTTGTGCAAAAGGGTTCAGATGTCCTGCAGCAGGATAAGAAAGAGGGTTCTGTACCCTCCCAACGTCAATTTCAATGCTAGTTAGTTTATTAAAAGAATGTCACTCATGTCTGGGCTACACTGAACTATTTCAGTGATGCAACTGCATAATAAATCCAGCTTAATTTATTGGTCACGTTTAGCTTACAGCTAATACTTGTTACTGACAGAAACTCAATTTGTACTGCAGGTTCTTTAGGTTAAAGACTATCTTTTTCACTGCATATTTTTAACATGCAGGACAAAATGCTTGAGCCTCAGAACAGAAATGACAGCAGACAGAGTCCATTTGTGAATCAGATTGACATTTGCTCTAGACAGCTATTTCAGAGCACTGCTGTTTGACTTTGGGCCACATGATTAGACTCATAATAAGTATTTACAGAGGGAGCTTCTGGTGGCTTTACATCATGTCCAGAACAGAAAAGTGACAGGTATTTCTGCATCAAACTTGCCAGTGAAATATTTTGCCGTCTTTGGAGTCATGGAGACAAGGGAAAAGACTGAAAATGCCCCTTCCCAACCAGTTTCTCCAGTCTTGTTCTCAATCATTTTTGAGAGTTTGACATTTCATTGTCAAATGTGTCAACTATGATTTTATTAGTCAGCAAAGCCTCAGTCAGAAAAGCTAATCTGGTAAATCTGACATTATGAAGAGTTAGATAGTGCTTCACCCTATGGAGATGTAAATATCAATGTTACTCTTGTTGGCCTTTTCTAAAGTGAATATGGCAGCTTTGATTTTTATATGAAGTCAGGTTGAGCACTTGGATAGGCTAGAGCATTACCTGCTTACAAGGTTTTCTGAAATATTAAATCATAAATTTAGTTACAATATAAACTATTTTCTTTCCAGTTACAGTTGATCAGAGCTCATTTTTAAAAATAAATATATCCTTGTGGCTGTTGTGTTTATATGCATACACTGATTAATAACATATATGAGGAATATGCTTTTGCATGTATCCATGCACACATGTGTGTGTACAACCTTACACACACACATGCACAGAAATCACTGAAAGCAGGTGGCTTTTTTTTTTTAATTTCAATCAGGATTCAGATGCCTATTAACTTCCTTACTCAACACTCTTCCACAACTTCCTATAAATTATTCACAGGTTTTAACCTGTCTGAAATCAAACACAGAAGAGAACAGAACAGAAAATAATAATAGTTCAGTTGAAAGAGACCTACAGCAGTCATCTGGTAAATCAGAAATATAAATACTGTCACAGATTTCTCCCCGGATAAGGCTGGTTTACCTTTATAAATACCTGCAGTACTAGTAGATGGAAACACTTCTACAGAAAAATTCAGAAATAAAATACAGCTTCTTCCAACAGCACACCAGTTCACTTTCCAATCTTCCTTTCCTTCTCCAGTCTACATTAACACAGGATAGCATTTTTCGTCTTCAGTTTTGAGCTTTAGGAAATGCCAAAGGAAGAGATGTCATCCAGGGAGACCTTGACAGGCCTCAGGAGTGGGACCATGTGAAACTCATGAAGTTCAACAAGGCCAAGTGTAAGGTCCTGCACCTGCGTCATGGCAGTCCTCAATATCAGTACAGACTGAAGGTGAATGGATTGAGAGCAGCCCCATGAAAAAGAACTTGGGGATATTTGTGGATTGAAAAATAAATAAATATGAGACAGCACTGTGTATCCCAGCATCCCAGAAAGCCAACCATACCCTGTGCTGCATCAAAAGCAGTGTGGCCTTCCTTCTCCTCTACTCTGCTCTTCTGAGACCATCATCTGGAGTACTGCATCCAGCTCTGGTGTCCCCAGTACAAAGACAGAAACCTGTTAGAGCAGGTCAGAGCAAAGCCATGACAATTAACAGAGAACACCTCTCCGGTGAGGAGAGGCTGAGAGAGTTGACGTTGTTCAATCTGAAGAAGAGAAGGCTCTGGGGAGACCTTATTGCAGCTTTTCAATATATAAAGGGGGCTTACGAGAAAGACGGAGAGAGACTTTTTACCAGGGCTTGTAGTGACACGGCAAGGGGCAACATTTTTAAACTGAAAGAAGATAGATTTAGAGTGGCTATGAGGAAGAATTTTTTACAATGATAGTGATGATACACTGGAAGTTGTGAATGCCCCATCACTGAAAGTGTTCATGGACAGGACTTCGAGCGACCTGATCTAGTGAAAGATGTTCTTGCCTGTGCCAGGGAGGTTGGACTAGATGATCTTGAAGGTCCCTTCTAATTCAAACCATTCTGTGATTCCACAAAAGCAGAGCCTTGAGAAAGAGTTTTAAAGTTCAAAATCTCTAACATAAATAATTTTCCAATCAATTAGAGAAACTGCAAAAATCTGTACTATTCCAACTTTTCTCCTCCTTTTCCTCTTCTCTCCAATATGAAATTTGTAAGCTTAAAGAAAAAAATTTAAAGTGTTACTCTGGTCCAAACAGGTCACTTACACAGTATATTCTGACCTGTGACCAAAGTACAAGCACATTTTACTTAGATCTCCTAGGTTTGCAAATCCTCCCCCACATCCTTCAAGAAATTTATTTCTTTTTTTTTACTTCAGGTCTGGGAGGACTTGCTCTCTCAGCTGTGCAGGCGCCACATGGGACTTGTGCCACCTGGAGTGGCAGCTGGTAACCAGCTTCCCACTGTGCAGGGTTCAATATAAGTTACCTAACAAACTCAGCCTGCCACAGGAAACAAACACAGAGCACTTGAACAGTCTACTTTTAAGGACATTTTGGCTGGAGGGGTGGCGTTAAGGAAAAGAAAGAGATTGACCAAAGCTGTAGACAGCTTCCTCTTCTACAAGGCGGAGTAGTACATCTTTATCCCAATACTACATCATGGAAGGTCTGTATGTATCATAAGAGGCAAGTATTATATGATTCCACCTTCTATATACATATATAATGTGTCTGCAGGGAAATTAAAATCTATAGTCCTCTAGTTTCATGAAAAAATTCACTGCTGATAGAAAATCTGACACAGAAGTAGAATCTTTTACTGAACATCAGTATCCTCTGATAACCTTGGCCATATTTACCAAGGTTGATCATTGTACTCACTTCATAAATATTTACATGACCTATAAAAATGTTTATAGACTCACTTTCAATTCCAGTAGCATCTTAGAATACATTCTGCAAAACATCTTAACCCATTTAGTGCTCTATAGCTTAATGGTTAGCAGTGCAAATTCTTGCCATCTATAAAAAATACAGATAAAAGATAATTGAGCCATACAGCTGTGCCTGTCATAAGATGAGCATAAAGAGTTTTATCTAGATGATTTCTCTGAAGACATTTTGACAGTTATGATCCCACTTAAGAAATGCCCAGACTCACATACTATACTTTAGTTTCATGGAGCAACTGACCAATTATAACATAGAAATCATTAGGAAAAAATAACAGAAGTTAAATAATATTAATTTACATTTTGTAAAAATACAGCTAATCGGTGCAACACCTAGCATGCCTGTGGAAAGCTTACCAACTTCCTTGGCTTCAGAGCTGCAGAGTCATTTTGTCAGCCCTGAAAAGGTAACATTGCTTTTCTAGTGCTAGTGTATCAGTAAGTATGGGACATCACAAAGAGCAATTTTTCTCCTGGAACTACTGCAAAGAATCTTGCTCAGTAAACACCAGTTACTTTGATGCAAATCCATTGTGGTCCTATATGAATCATAGAATCACAGAATGGCTTGGGTTGGAAAGAACCTTAAAGATCATCTAGTTCAAAGGCCCGTGATGTAAATGACCATCAACAATTTTGAGAGAGGACAGACTTTAATAAAAAAAGGAGAAACTAGGAAAACCAAAAGCTTTTGAAGCAGTTTGTTGCAAGTCAGGCAATGATATTTGAAAAAAGAATGATCTCTGCATTATTATTTTTAACGTGAATAAACAGAACATTATAGTAGCAAATGGTCTGGGAAAACCTATGGAAGCCAAGGTTCCAAGGAGGGCCACAAAAAGGATGGAACACTTCTACTATGAAGAAAGGCAGAGAGAGTTGGGATTGTTCTGCCTGGAGCAGAGAAGGCTCCAGGGAGCCCATATTGCAGCCTTTCAATACTTAAAGGGGGCCTACAAGAAAGATGGGGACAGATTTTTTAGCAGGGCCTGTAGCATTAGGACAGGGGGTAATGGTTTTAAAGAAAAAAGAGGGTAGGTTCAGACTAGATATAAAGAAGACATTTTTTTACAATGACGCTGGTAAAACACTGGAACAGGTTACCCAGAGAAGGTGGTAGAAGCCCCACCCCTGGAAACATTAAAGGTCAGGTTGGACAGGGCTCTGAGCAACCTGATCTAGTTGCATTGTCCCTGCTCACTGTAGGGGGATTGGACTAGATGACCTTTAAAGGTCCCTTCCAACACAAACTATTCAATGACTCTATGATTCAAGAGAAATCAGGAGGTTAAATAGATAACTATTAGACAACTTACTTTGTACAGCTGAAGCACTGCTGAACACGATCTGTCTGTTGTGTACTTCATTTTTAAGAACATTTAAGAACAAGGATATTACAATTTATTTTTTTTTTTAGTTGCTACAGTTCAAGTTAAACATAGATAAACTAAAAGATAAATAGTTAATTTACCTGTATTTTTTTTTAATTCATAGCCATAAATCCCATCAAATATAAAAGTATTGACTTTAATAGCCACAAAGTGCCTATTTATGCCTCATCAGTAGGATGGAAAGATTAAGGGTAGGCAGTCCTATAATTAACAAGCACAGCAGTCTCCCTGCTTTTCACATTTGATAGAAGACATATTCCAGATGGACTCAAAATTAATGGAACACTAGTTAATAAGTGTATATCAATGTGTCCTTCCAGTCTAGTTTTTTTCATAATACCTCAGCCTGTTGCTATACTCCTTCACCTTTAACTAAGCTACTAGGATGCATTTTCATTTCTGTACAACCTGTCAATATAATCTTAAGACTTTTTTCCTTCTGCTGTGAATATCAACCACAGCTTCAGTTCAGTACCATCTGCTATACACCTTAGGACTCCCAAACAAAAGTCTTTTCTTCAAAACAACAGTCATTTGGAGGCATAAAATCCCCTACTGTGTTGGTATAATTTTGAAAGTATCACA
>NW_010323733.1:0-52987 GCF_000700745.2 Antrostomus carolinensis | reverse complement strand
TTGACAGTGTTAAAAAATGAAGAAGAGACAGCATAAGGAGAGCATGTTAAATTTTCTGTGCTGCTGATACTCTTTGTTCGGATGTTTATGCAGAATGACCACCTTTCTGGAAACCTTATCCTTGGTTCTCTAGTTTTTAAGGACAAGGAAAGAGATAAGGGTAAATTCTGATGCTGAACTGGCAATTGGTTTGAAGGCAATTGAGTGAAGGTAATAATAGGTACATTATGTTTTACATCCTTTGAAACAATGTTTAGAAATACACTCAGGTTTGATCAGTCTGAATGGAAATTATCTATTTCATAAATTTCACTCAAGTTTGTAAAAAACCTTTCACAGCCCTCTAAAATATTCTAAATTGAAGAAACAAACTACAGTTATATTTTCAAAAATGCTTCTGAGTCAGCTTTATCATGGCTCTGGGCTAGGGCAACTCTAAGACTTGCGAAGCCAGAGACTCATCACCTGAGACTTGCGTACTTCAGATAGTGGCACAGGTACAAAAATTCTGTCTAAACAAGTGAGTTTGCACCAGGAACATCTAGCAGTGATTGCAAAGAGCTTCAGACAAAAAGCAGGCTAATGAGCCTGTAGGGTTAACCAGAGTGCAAAAGGACTGAGTTCACTACCCAAGTTTTCTCAGCTAGTCCTTGTTTCTTCTACAGTCTTCACTGTAACCCATCCACAGGCAAACTGAAGACTTCGGAGCTTTCCTTATTTTTTACTAATACCCAAAGCATATGATAATGTTGTATCTGTGTACACACAGAGTTTTTGCCTGTTCCACAGTTCAGCATCACAGAGGACAAATACTCACCAGACTAGATTGTGCTGCTCCTAAATTAGCAGTGTTGACAGCACATGGTGCTTCCATGTGGCCAAATATCCTATGCACCCACAGAATTTCATTTTCTTTCGTTTGCTTATTTATGCAGGAAATTATTAAAGGAAAAATTAAATTTAAAATTAACTCCAGCTCTGCTGAAAAAAATAACTGGATTCCAGATTGTTTTGTCAATTCCTGACTGAAGGTACATTATACATTTTGTGTATTATAAAAAGAGAACAGCATAACATAATTATGAATTAATGCATTGCTTGGGGAGATATGACTTGTTAAGCTGACCTTGTCTACTTGAAAATAATCAGAACTGTGGTTATGGTCCAGCAAACATGACTCCAAAAAGCCAACAGTAGTCAAGTGCATTTGAACACAAAGTACATAAAATCTTAATAGCATAATATACCTCAGGATTTTTTTTTTAATTTGTTTTAAGATAGCATAGATGAATGCAGTTTGACTGGAAAAGTAAATTAAATAAAATTCTAGGAACTACTACACAGTAACTGAAACTTACAATAAGGTCAAACAGCTAGTATGAGATGACAAATAAAATTATCTCTGTTTGAAGTGATTGCTTTAGATTTCCCCAGCTATTATGGCATAAAAATATCAAAGATATTCTTATTTTTTTAAATTATGTCTTGTTTGTTTGGTTTGCTGGTTGGTTGCTTGCTTGGTTCCTTTTTTGTTACTCAACAACTGCTACATCAAATTAAGAGTTTAGTATCTAATTTAGTATCTAAATGTCACATATAGTTTGGTAAGTCTGAATAAGAATCACAGAATCACAGGATGGTTTGGGTTGGAAAGGACCTTAAAGATCATCTAGTGCAACCCCCCTGCAGTGCACAGGGACATCTGCAACTAGACCAGGTTGCTCAAAGACCCATCCAACCTTGCCTTGAACATTTCCAGGCAGGTGGCATCCACAGCCTCTCTGGACAACATGCTCCGGTGTCTTGTCATGCTCACAGTAAAGAATACATAGTATTCCTAATATCTAATCTAATTCTACCCTCTTTCAGTTTAAAACTGTTAACCCTTGTCCTATCCCTACACTCCCTGACAAACTAGCCCCTCCCAATCTTTTCTGTAGGTCCCTCTTAAGTACTGCAAGGCTGCTATAAGGTCTCCTTGGAACCTTCTCTCTTCTTCTAAATGCAATAAATTTAAACACAAAGTGGAATTTGTCTGGCTTAGACATGCACATATAGAAAAACATTATACAGTCAGATTTAAAAACAAGAAGCCATTTTATTCGCAGCTTGGTTTGCAGCAAAACAAAGATCCTATTGATCAGTTGTTCAGTTTGTATCAGACAATTTTAAGGCTTATGAAAATTAATTTTATAGGAAATTGATGAATTTGACAACTTAGTCTTCACAAGAAATGTGGCAAGGGCTTCCTTATATCTTTTCCCAAGGAAGCAGAAGTACAAACAAGGGATCATTTTGTTATACTTTACCTCCCTTATGCAAAAGATGTAGGACATCTCTGGCACACGATCATCAAGAGGAAGAGGAAAGATTTCAACTAGAATTGAAACATGCCTTCCCTGAAACTGCTGCAGGAGTCTGAGTGTCAAAGCTAAGCTTTGTTTCTGTAATCTTGTTCTTCTAAATTTGCTGTAGGAACATACTTTGATACTACTCGATCTTCCTCTTTTAGCTAAAGAGCCTGCTACATCTTGTAAAACTCTGTTTTGTAGAGCTTCCTCATTTTTTTCCCAATATTTTTTGTTGTTGTTGCAGTATCACTTTATCTACTAGATTAATGTTTCCCATTAGATGTTTCATCTCTCCTTGGAGCTTTCAGCCTATTAAATAGGAACACAGTGAACTACAGACTTGCTTCATTAACGATATTTACAAAGCACCCTTCTTTCAGAAATTGTCTGGAAATAGATTTCACAGTTACTTCTGGCTACCAGGTTTGGGGTTGTTCTTTTTGCTGCCTTGCTTTTTCCCAGGAGAATCTTCCAATCTGTTATGAAATGGAACTTTGGACTAATGGCAGGGAAATGAAAATATAAACTCATGTTGAAATTTAGCACTACTGGGGACTGAAAGCTTGGGGAATTAGCAATAAGACATAAAGCATTTAGCTCTTAGGTCATTTTTCAGATTGCAAAATCCAAGTCAACAGCAAGCCTGGGAAAGCTGCAAGTAATGTTTATATTAAGAGCATATGGGCTGCACAAGTAGTTTTCTGACAGTGCCCAGTAGAGAACACCCCTGTTGGGTACCGTGACTGAAATGGGTACCCTTGCTGTAGCTTGAGAAAGATTGCTGAACTACAATGAGTTATGGTCACCTCCAGAACTTGTTTCACTGTGACAGAGTCAAGGTCCTGCAGCAAGCTGTGATGTGTACAGAGATTTTTGTATTAAATGAGAGAATTATTTCAGATTTCTTGTAGCTCTCAATAGAAGAGGGGAAATCAAACACTGTTACATTTTTATTATTAATATTTGCCTTTCAAAGTCGATAATTAAGTCAATATTCATGAAATAAAATTTCCAGAAATAGGTGTGTATTTCATATTTGATGGAAGTATTATTTAGCCATCATGACCTTTAAAAATTAGTTTCCCTTCAGCAGTGAGTTTTTTAAAAAGCTTCAGGACTTAACAGTTCACCATTTAATCTGAAGACTTTTGAGAAAGCAAGTTGCTGCCTCATGCTTTTGAAATAAGTTGCAGTCTTGTACTCTTGGGCAATTTCATAGACATTTCTGTGGCCCTTAACATCACTTGCTTTCTAACTTTCACTTCTTTTTCCAGTAATACTCATCCTACATTGATTCAGTAGTTCTTTCTTTTCATGTCAGAAGTGATTTTTTTCTCTGAAGAGAAATACTTCTTGTTTAACCTTCTGATATTCCTATTAAATGAAGACACAGCAGGAGACAGTAGAGAAATAGTGAAACAGCATGTTAGAATCAACAACAAAACAAATACTTTTTGCTGACTGCAGTTGAAAGCATTCAGAAAAGGAGTGGGGAGAAAACTAAATGGAAGACATCCTGGTCTTCTTTATGCAAAGAATGAACCTTTATAATTTTCTGTGTTACATCATTATCTAACCTGAATTTTATCATATCCCATTAACCTTTTTTCTGGTTCAGTGGAAACTTTAAAAAATGCATCTTCTTTCAGCCACTGTGCCAGAAAGCATGGGATGCTTCAGGTCTATGACTTTGTAACTACATTTAACCATAAATGGTTTTGATACATGAATTAAACTACACTAGGCTTTCCTAAGTAGAGCCTAAACAAGGGCTGTACAAGATGTCAGTTTAAAATAATAAGTAAATTTATTACCTATAAAACTTCCCTGGAACATATAAGGTTCTCATACGTAGCATCTGAAAGCTACTGCTTAAGGAAAAGTATATGCTAAAGTCAATTTTCATTTATCTGAAATTGAATATGTGTTAAACTTTTAATCTCTTTATAAATTGAAACAGTTATGTTTTAAGTGGTAGTTCTTCCTGACCTATGAAGTCACAAGGGCCTTACAGGACTGCAAAACAGGTACACACAGAATCCTGTTCACAATAAGGCAAATCATCATACTGATAAAGCACCAGTCTCATCATCACACTGATGGAGACCATGGGAGCTGGCTACATGATGGAAAATTTGGATAGAGAAGTTTGAAGAACATTTTGGAAACAAAAAAAAAGAAAGCCTACCAAAATACAAACACAAAAGATAGCTATGTCAACCTGTGACTAGAATTAATGCTTGAAAACATCAATTTCCTTGTTTATTTTCTTTTTTACCAAGTTAAAAATATGGAAATCTTTTCTAAAAATAGGATCACCAACAAAATAACCAGTTCATTTTATGGATTAATTATATTAAGAAAGTAATAATAAAAGCATTTTGTGTCAGCTTCAGAGTAAATGTAGGCGTTTCCGTCACATGCCTTTGGTTAGTCTGGCTTCTGGTACAAATACATGCTTGTTGAAAGCAGAAAAAGGAGGGAGAAAAAAAAATTCTCTTACTAATTACAAAAAAATCTCTCTCTACTCAATTAAAATTTAAACTAAGTGGAATAATTGTATATATGGCATGCATAATAACAACAATTATAATATCCTGTTCAATTCACTGTAATGGAAATCTACTACTGCCGCTAATGCTATATAATAACACCAAATTAAAAGAATTGAATGAAATAACACATAAAAAATAAAGTCCCTCAAGAAGGCTCATGCAAGCAACGAATCAGTACCTGACAGGACCTCACAAAATATGGTTGTGACTGTAAGATGGAAGAAGGTTTAGCAAACAAGGACAACCTTCATTGCATAGGCCTTAATTTTTTAATCTTTACAATAAACTTCTCCCAACATATAGGGCCCGGGATGCAATTGCAACAGTGACACATTTCTAAGCCTCATGCATTCATGACTCCAATACACTAGGAAAGAACTACAAATTTTAAGTCACATCAGATTATATCAAATATCATTAGCTCTATGATTAAAAGACACATAATTCAAAAGTGCTGCTCATGAGAACCTGACACCAAACTTTATTGCTGACTGGCTAGCAAAAATAGCTGTAATTCTGCCACAGATAATATAACATTTCTTATTATTTGGAATATCAGCACCTATATAAAAAGTTTTAGCCTATTCTACAAAACTAGATAGTTCATTTCCCAACAAAAGACTTCAGTTCTTTGTCAATTAGAACACTTTGAAATTATACTCACTGCAAAATCATGGACACCATCAATAGACATCTCATTCCTCAGTATCTGGTTAGCTGACTAGTGTGATTCATGTATTCCTGTGCTGTTAGGCCCAGGAATCTACATATTTTCTTCCCTGTTGTCCATTTACTCTAATCTTTTCAAGCCTGGTAATGCAGGTATTAGAAGAAGTTGATGATCTTTATCTCTTAAAATAGGTTTTGATTTATTTTAAACCTACTTAATTGTACTTTTTTAATAGAAAAAAAATGTTCTAAGCTATCAAGACACTATCACATTCACAAAACAACTTAAAAACATGATAATAAATTGTTTTTAATCAGTGTTAGATGGGCTGTAAAAAACAACCAAGGTTTAACCATGGTTACATGGGTTGTGAAAAAGAATAAATCATTTATATAGCACTTTATGTTAGGTTTTCCCATCAGTTTTCACAATGTGGTCAAACAATTTTTGTCTGTTTAATGGTTTCTAGTATTCAGCCTTCTAATCACACCAAAACTGAAGACCTCAACTTCCATAGAAAGATTTTACTACAACTCATAGCCAGCTAGCATCCAACCTGTAATCTGTTGATTTCATAGAATCTTCCTTTTCATAATGATTGTTCAACTTGCAAAACTTGTTGCCCTAAACTTGACTTGATAGCAATTTCCTTTTATTCTTAATACCTCTTATATTTTGTTCTGGAAAGGGCTTTTTTATTTTCTTCAAGACTTTTGGTATACAAAGTAGTTGCTTTTCTTCAAATGCATATTCGTCTAGACCAGAGAGCTGAAGGGAGGAGGAGAGGAAAGAAAGGGAAGAGAGAGAAGGAAGCACGAAGGCATCAACTGGTCAGTCTTAATTAATTATGTTACTGTCAAGGCTTTATTTCTTCTTCCTTTTCTGAGATAGTAATTTTTTCTTGAAGACATGCTGCATTTAAATTTGTGACATAGTAGGCATGTCAAAGAAAGACATAGTAGGCATGTAAAAAAAAAGTTCTAGCATGGCTTCACAAGAAAGACAATCTGATGATTGTAGCTGGAAATACCTGATAGAGACTTCCTGGCTATTCAGAAATAACTATGCAATAATTATGCAAACAAAACCTTCCTCAGTCAGAGGGCGGGGATTTGGATAACTGAGAAACGAACATACAATTATGGGTCAGTGGTGGCCCAGCATCAAGCTGCTTGAGAGGAAATCTACCATCAACTGGATTGACAACAAAAATTTGAAGTAATTGAAGGGAATAGATGCAGCATGTTAAGCCTAAGTCTACATAAATATGAATCCTATGAAAAATCTCATTCTATGCATCAGAATAAAGTACCAGTCCTCAACTGCTGCCTACACAGCTTCACTGATTGAAATGGAGCTAATTGGGATTACTTCTGATGTTATGAAGACCTGATCGATTTCCTACCAGTATCAAAGCTGCAAGTGCTTGCAGCATGCTGGTCTCCTCAGTTCTGTGCTTGTGCTGCACATTAGACCACCATCTGCAGGACTTGTATGGTTTGGGTTTAGTGGCAGATGTTTGGGCAGAACTTTTTTGCCTTTAGAAGATCAGATAAATAATTTAGTAATGTCTTCTGGTATAATCTTTCTCCCACTACAACAGATAAGCATCTGGCCCATTTAGTTTGATTTTAAGTTTCAAAAATGCATAAAAAGAAAGTTTGAAAGATAAATATTATTTTTATCTGCATCACAGTATCCTTTCACGAAAAGAAAGTGGGAAAAAACATAATAGATGTGCCACACTTGTCCCAACATTGTTTTATTTTTTTTTAAGAGACTAAAGCACCCATTGCTACAGGCCCCACAACACTCTACGAGCTAATTTTCCACCAAGTACTAAAGGATTGTATCATCTTCTATATACTTCTTCAGACCCTGAAAGTTTGGACCTCAGTTCTTGTTCATGACATTCAGATTTGTCTTTTCTTTCAGCCAGATCTTCATTAAGGTTTTCCAGCTGAAATACTTGACTTTCTAAATTATTTAGGTTCTTGCTAAACATTGTTTACATCTCTCTTTTGCTGTTCTTGCTGGAATTGACACTACCCTTCAATGTCAAGCAGGAAAAAGGAATTAATGAAGTCGTGTAAACGAGTCACATTTTACAGACACTTTAAACCATTTAGTAAAAAGAAAGAAAAGGATGTCAGACTCAGGATAGAAACAAGACTAAAAATAAGCACACATATACTCTGTATTTGTTCATTAGGACAGGGAGCTGGTAGGACAGGTGTTTATTTATAATGAAAAGAACCTGAACTTGGAAAGTGTAAAATGTTGGCAATGTGGGTTCTTATCAGGGAAAAAAAAAACCCTATAAACTGGGGGAAAGAAGAGAAGAGAGGGACAGGAAAGGAAAGGTATAAGGGAATATATCACCACCCTGGGATCTCGCACTTTCCCAGAATGGATGGGGCAGTCCTCTGGTGGTGGGCGTGCACATGGCAAGACTGATCGATCTCCATTGGTGAACACGCATGTGGCTTCCTGGGTTTGAGTCTTTATACAGTTCAGCCCCCGCCCCACCTTATGTCCAACTGCGAAGGCACCGCTGTGAGGGGTGGTCGCAGAGGGTGTTTTCGGAGGGTCTTGGTGGTCGTGGAGCTCCTTCCTCCAATTAACTCTGTATGACCTTTGACCATAGATGGTGTTGTTTTGCAGAACACAGAACTTCACATCCTCCAACAGGCCTTCTTCATCCTGCTAATGGCCTTAACTTGTTACTTTTGTTGTGGAGCACTTGTTGCTGTGCAGAATTTGTCTGCTGCAATGTTTGAGAAATAGATTAACCTTTCAGTCCCTCACAACAGAGCAACATTTACCCTGAGTGAAAGAAGACAATTAAACCTTTTTGGCACCTCACACTTTATATCACAGAAGGTAGAGGGGTTTCCAGCAAGAGAAAGTGGCTTTGTCTTTACCATTAGCACCTTTTATTTTTCTGTTGAAATGTTTTGAGTGTATGTAGCCAATAAAGAGATCTATCGTTTTGTTCATTTGTTTGTTTGTTTTGCAAAAGCCTAAATAAACCCACATGATTAAGTCTGCATATGTAGCTGAAATATTTCTAAAGTCAACTGAAACAACATTATCAATTTAATTAACAATACAGTCTCAGTTTAATTGTGTTTATTTACTCTGTGAAGGCTGCTTCCTAGCTGTCGGATTACAAAAAGTCTTTTTGAAAGTCTGTCTTTTGCTCTGTGCAGTTTCTCCTCTAATACACTGTTATTCCACTGGCAATTAAAAACACACAACACAAGATCATCACAGAAACACCAATTCAACCAAAATGTGTGAGTGCTTTCATTTGTCAATATATGAAGCATACACTTCACAATTATAAATTATTGATTATTATACAAATTCACTGTATCAAAATACATCTGTAAGACAAGTCAGAAAACATAGCAAATATAAAACAAAGGAATGGTAGAAAGTGCCACATTAAAACAGAAAATGTGGATCATACACCATAGAAGTTATACTTTATATCAACACTGATTTTGAAAGGAATTTTTTTAAATTGAAACAGCTTTTTTTTAATAGAAGGAAGAATTTAAATACAAGACAGATATTTTGATCCCTGTCATTCAGTTCTATCACAGTATCTTCTTTTCCCATTGACTCCATACTAGCATTTTCCAACTCATGTTTTCATTGCACCAGCTAATGCTACTAAGTGGAAAGTTACTGTAGTAAACTTAGCAGAAGCATTAAAATCTTCTTTCACACTCATCTGAAAGCTAGTATAAAACACTGGCCCTTGTCTTCCTTTCATTCAAGTTGGTTTAAAAAAAATAAAATCAAGAACTGAATAAAGAAAAAATCCCCCTTCTTCTTAGTCCTACTGCTTGCATGCAGCAGCGTAGGAACCCTGCAATACATACATCCACACTAACAATGGCAGCATAACAACATGATTTAGATGCTATGCTAATTAAAAGCTGTAAACAACCTTCTCCTCCTTTTGGTGTTGTAGCAGATTTTGCATACCTCCTTAGTAAGCACACGACATCAGTGACAGTACCAGGTTGCCAGACAAAAGGAAGGAGAAAACCTTCACAGCTCCAACATTAGTAGCAATTCAGATGTTGACATCAAAGTTTGGCAGAGGCAGTGCAAATGCTGGAAACTAATCCTAAGGGACTTCAAATTACACTTTTGAGTCTTTAAATTAAAAGGGCAAGCTACTTTTTTAATTCATGGTGGGTTCCTGGCTAAAGTTTTAAAGACGAGCGAGGTGTGTGAGTGATTGGGTTTTGCTATGTTAAAACATGCCCACATGTTATTCAAAACAGGCAGTGTAACAAGATGAACTAAGAACCCATAGCACAGCAATAAAAGATAAGAATTAAGAGCACATTATTAAAAGCACTTAAAGGTATTAAGACAGTCTCTGGAGACAGAATGTCACATTTTTAACAGACAAGCAGAGGTATCTGCACAATTGGTGTCTTAAGTCTAACACACCACATCTCAGTTTCCACCTGAAAATATTCTGCAGTAGTTACCATTTGTACAAATTCAGGGATGTTTGGACAAGCAGCCGGATTGTAAGTGTCACTTTTTACAGAAACTTTTTACAGAAGCTTCCTACTGAGGTTGAGCAGGCCAGTCACAAGTATATTTCTGTAAAGCAATTGTTTCAAAATGGGCCTGGTTATATGAACAATAAATACCGACAAAAGAAAATTTTACCCAACTAATATCCTCTGAACTAACTTTTGGCACCTGCAGTGCATTGGCTGTTAAAAGTATAACTTTAAGTACTAATTTGCAGACCTTGCTTCAGTAATTAGGAATGTTTCTTAAGGTTTAGAAAAAAACCACAAGATCACGAACACAGGAAGGCTAGGCAAGCTAAATCAAACATCACAGTGTAATGCAATGGAGACATGCAGAGCCAGTCTCACAAGTGCAGTGCACAGTTCCACATGTGTGTGTTAGGGATGGCTTGTGGGTCTCCAGTCTAAAAGAAGCATTTCAGTGGTGGCTGAAACAGGAGAAGCTTTCCTTTGGTGAAAGCAGGGGGATATAAGATCCCCCAGATCTTTTCTAATTTGAGCTATTTTTGTCAACTGTTTACTCAAGATCATTAGCATATTTATAAGCTCTTCCTGAACATCATAATCATTATGGTCACCATCTAGTTGTACATCTAGGATAGAAGTTTCTATTTATTAATAGTAGATAGATCACCTGTGCAGAACATAAACTCATCTGATAACTGAGGAAGAGGAGTTACAGAAAATTCCAGTGGTGGTAAAATAAAAGTAAAAGCCTTCAGCCTTTGGACATAAAGCAATAATATCTTTCTCCTTCATTGAACAAAGAAAGTTTAGTTGCAATGTACTGTGAAGCATTTTCTGTACAGGCAAAGACATTGCAGATGACCAAAAACCATATGTTGATTGTCAAAAGGACAGGAAACGAGTTGAGAAAAGAGATATGTTAGCATATGGAAAGAGATAGAAGGAGGAAAAAAATTCAGGTCTTTAGCACAACACTGGTATGAGGACAGAACAAATAAATGCTGTAAACCTGATTTACATGAAAAAGCAAAGAACAGGGGAAGATATATGTGAGGTTACAATAGCAGATTTGCCTACATTAACTGAGATCTTAATGCTACATGACCTACATTTGGATGTTGTATCATCAAATAAAAATTTCCATTTCCTTTTTGATAACAGCTTCCAGCAAATTAATGAAACTGAAATTAATAAAACATTTGATGATCTTGTTCCAGAATGCATTGCTGTAACAAATTTATAAGTTTCAGAGAAGTGGAAAACTGCACTAGATTTCCTTGTTATTTTTTATTTGGAAAGGAAAAAAAAAATTATTCTACTGACTAACAAAATTCATACCAAAATATTAAGAGTCCACAAAATATACATTTCTAAATGGTATTTGTATTTATCATTGTACTGGGTTGGGCCAAGATGAAAGTCATTTTCTATATAGCAGCCTTTAGGGTGCTGTGCTCAGAATTCGTGGCTCTAAGAGTGCTGGTAACATGCCTGTGTTTTGGCTACTGCTGAATAGTGCATACTTGCATTAAGGCTTTCTCTCTTCTCCCTTCATCCCTCTGTGAGTAGTCTGGGGGTGGAAAAGAGACTGGGAGGCCACATAGCTAAAACATCTGACCCAAACTGGCCAAAGTATTATCTCATACCATATGACGTCTTATTCAGCAATAAAAGCTCAGGGAGAGGAGGAAGCAGGTAGCCTTTCTGATTCCGGCATTTGTCTTCCCAAGGAGCCATTGCCCTTGCTGAGGTCCTGCTTCCCACACAACAGCATCTGCTAGTGGTGCATGAATTCCAAATTTTGCTTTCCTTGCACATGCAGTTATTCCTTTTCTTATTAAACTGTCATTTTCTCTATCTGCAAGTCTTTTCTCCTCATCCCATGGGAGAGAGGAGTGAGTGAGAAGCTGGGTGGGTGTTTGACTTCTGGCTGGGGTCAATCCACTACACTCATTCCATTCACTCCACCCACTATAATCATGCCCATTCACCTTAATATCTCCTTTCTATCGTTTACTTTCTCTGATTAAAATATTCTCTGGAAAATCGTGAAACTACTTTTTTTCTTCCTTCCCTTTTTTACTTCCCTGGGGAAAAGTGTGTTTGAAAATTTTAAAAATACAGGGTAATTCAATGAGACAAATGAAACAATTATATTTAACTTTCAATACCCACAAAATTAATAAAGATTCTTAAACAGAATTACAAGCAGTTTCATTTTGACCTTTTTGTGTTTTGAAGATGGGAGAAGGAATATGTTTAGTGTTTGAGAAACATTTAAAAACATTCATTATAGACTCTTTACAAGCATACGGACTTACCTTTGACTATAATTCAAAACTTTTTAACAATATAATCTGTTTTAAGGTGGAATATTTCATGGGAACATCATACCAAATATGAACAATATTTTAAGAGTCATCGCAATAGCAACCTTTTGGTTTTTTTCATAAAACTTTCCCTAAAGCAAAAAGAGCTCCTTCAAAATGAAGCACATTGTGATGGATTGACCTTTACTGAATGCCAGGTGCCCACCAAGCCACTCTATCATTCCCCTTCTCAGCAGGATGGGGAGGGGAGAAAAGAAAAAAAAAATAAAACATGGGTTGACATAAAGGCAATTTAATTGAAACACAAAGCAAAGCCACACATGCAAAAGCAAAAGAAGAACAAAATATTTATTCTCTACTTCCCATCAGCAGGTGATGTCTGGTCACTTCTCAAGAAGCAGGGCTTCATTACATGCAGCAGTTACTCCAGAGGACAAACACCTTAAATAATAAATACCCTGCCTTCCCCCTCTGTTCTTCTAGCTTTTATTTCTGGGCAGTCATATGATATGGAATACGCCTTTGGTAAGTTTGGGTCATCTGTCTTGGCTATTTCTCCTCCCAAGACCTTCCTCACCTCCAGACTACTGGTGAGTGGAGTAGAATGTCAGAGAGGCAGCCTTGATGCTGTGCTAGCACTACTGGGCAGTAACCAAAACAGTCAAGTGTTATCAACACCTTTCTAGCTACCAATACAAAGCACAGCACTCTCAGGGCTGCTATGGGGAAAATTAACTCCATCTCAGACAGACCCAATATGCACATCATTTTGCTTCATTGCAAATGAATGGATGAAGTACTTGTGGAAAACTGAAACTATAAATATGGAGACTAGTACAAGTTCTGTGAGACAAGGAATTGGTTAAAATGGGGGTTATGTGGCTTCTCTTCAATCATTTCCAACATGATGTGAAGAATTCAGATTTGCTAGTAAGCAACAGTACGATGAGAAGTCACCAGTGCAGGACAGTCACAGAAAAACAGCACGTGTTTCTGAGTACCTGGCAAAATATTCATGTGGCTGCACACAGCAGTACTGAAACATATATGTAATTCAACATGCTACTTTAGTCAGCACTGTAAAAAACAAACAAACAAAGAAACAACAAAAAAGAATAATTCAAAACAGAGTAAAGCTCCTAGCGTCAGTGCAAATACCATGCAGGAACAGTAACAGAACTTATCAGAGAAAATGAGAATGGTTTAAGAAGGAACAAAGTTGCTGCCAGTATGCCTTAGAGAATTACGTACAAGGACAGGAAAAAAATCTATTTAAGGCCAACTTTAGTACAAGAACAAACAAATACTGACTGAAAAAGAATAAGCAGGGAGAAGGAATTTTGTAATTGTCAGAATACAAGGCTTGACAACAGCATTTGAGAGCACTGATATTATATGAACTCGGGAAAAGGGTAAGGAAAAGAGCTCCTACAATTTTCAGCTGGAACATGCCAGTTTGCAAGAGAGAGTGCTATAAGCACAAGTCGTGAGTGAAGTAGACCTGAACTTGAAGATATGCCTTCCAGTCCTACACGTCAAAACACCATACCGCCTGTAGCACAAAAATTATAGAGATAATAGAGAATATAGAGAAATAACAAATGTGACAAGATGAGATGTGCTTAACTCAATTTTTAAAACAGCTTGTTGTTTCTTGGAGAAAAGGAAAACAAATATTTTACTTCTGAAATCTTCCTCTGTAATTACAAATGAGTACAAAAATTATAGATATTCATTATCTGAAATGTACACTACAAGTTACTGTCAAAGTTAAATTTTATGTACCTGGCATTGTAATGAACAGCACAGTCTCCATTATTTTAGAAACTTAACATGTATAGTAGAAAAGAAACCTTCACTAAGAAAATATGCTACAGTGTAACCAGGAGATGCTTTAAATCACATATTATTTTCAGCTGAAAGAAAAAAAAAAGCTTGTCATTGTAGTAATAAGGAGCACAGTAGGAAAACATTAACAGAACAAACCTGAAAACATTTGTCAAAGACTACAGAAGAAGAACATTAAAATCACAGATTTTTGTTGTCTTTTGAATTGTGTCAATGCATCAGGATGTTATGGTATTTCACATTCTGCTCTGCCAAGGAAAATATGCATTCACTGATTTTGAAAAATGTTGTATCCATCAGAATATAACAGGCTGATGAAACCAGTTTTACAATAAGACATGTCAGTCTTCCTGCAACAACAAAAAAAATGTTGTTGCAAAAAAAACCTGGGCAATTTTAGAAGTATTTCAAGTGGAATTTGTAAAATGTTAAAGATGTCACAAATGGTAAATCCTTCAAAACAACCAATAAGCAGTCAACTTATTCAACTCTCAGTAAAGATCAAGCAACCAGGTCTAGAAATACAAGATAGAATGTGTTCAAACTTCATCAGCACATTCTCTTCATGACTTGCAAGTTTGAGATGACATCTCAGAAGATTTCTTTTAAAAGACAAAAATCATTTGGCATTTGGCATTAACATCTATGCTAGTTTATAAAAACACTGAAAAGAAAAATAGTTCCAATAGCCAAAGCAGAAAACAGCAATGGCTGACTTCAGATAAATAGTGCACTTTTTCTGACACTGTCCACCCATCTGATTCTCCAACTGCTTTCTTCCTATATCTGCAGAACTCTTCACCAAATATATTACTATACTGACTATATATCAATAATATCAAATTATAATTTATTTTGTCATTAAGAATTACATTTCCAACATCATAAATGGCAAGAAAAAATAACAGGTTTCTAAAACAGATAAAATGCACTGAAAACCTCTGTAAACTTAGCAAAAAAAAATAGATCTGGTCTAAAAGGCACAGTTGAAACAAATAAAATACTAATATAATTTTTTTAAAACTGTCAAGAAAAGTAATATGACAACCTTGTGAAATTTATACACCCATGACATAGGTCAGGCTACATCCTATGTTACATTAAAGCTACAGTAATTAGCACCCTCTACTCCCCTGCCTTTTTGCTGTCATGCTATTGTTTCCACAACATTTTCCATGCAACTTGCACAGGGGGAAGAGAGAGCAGGGGTTTGCTCACATTTTAAAAAACAAGTCTCAGCTTTGAAGATAAACCAGCAAGGTTCAAAAACCTCATGGAAGAAAAGTCATCAAGAGTGGTACTACTAGTATTCCAACAAAAGGAGGCTTCAATGCTATAAGACACTCCACAGAAGCAAGAAAACACAGAGGACATCTGCTTGTGGGGCAGTGGAATCTGTAAGATAGTTTGGCTAGAAATCACTCACAAGATACATATATCAGGGTTACAATCACTATAGACCCGGGAAGAACCTAATGTCTGCAGGATATTCATATCTTATTAATCTAAAAACATTGCCCCACAGGCCTGAAGGAGCCAGTAGTAGCAAAAGCACAGGCTAGAGCAAAAGTGAAACACTTGTCCAGCTCCAGAACTGTTCAAAACCATCTGATCAGTTTCATGCAATGTAATCGTGATACTGTGAATTTACACTTTTTAGTTTTGTTATTTCATATAAAAATTCTAGGGAAAAAGAAAAACCCTACTTACCAACCCACATAGTGCATTTGACAGTCTGTTCCACAGTGATGGATGTGGATCATCCATCATCTAGATGCCTTAAACTTACTTATGTTACTGAATAATCCCTTTCAATCAATTTCATTGCTATAGTGTACTCACTGCTGTAGTCTTCGTCCTCAACAGTTTTATTACAAACACCTAATTTAAAAAAAAAAAAATATGTGAATATAAAAATCATGCTATTTTCTTTAACTAAACTAATCTGGACAGACGTCAAGATGCAGACAAGTGTCTATCCTAATGCTTGTTAATGCAAAAGAAATTAATATATGAGTGCATGTAATTTCCTGAATATTTCTACTGTAACTTCAGAAGTCGAAGTAGATCTTGGGAACCCTTCTCCATTGGCAAAGTGCCACTGATTTCCAAGGCATGAATTATATGGAATCAGAGTAATCACCTCAATGCCAGATATCTTCCCTTCTAATAAGCCTTTCTGCATCTCAAGTATGACAAGGCTTTAAATTAAGTGCTAGATATTACAGTTATCTTTAGTAGCAGTAATACTGGGGAGGAGAACCTCTGTGTTCTATAGTGTACTCATTAAACCTGATCAGGCCTCTCTCAGGTAGTTGTAAAATAAGGAATAATATAAGTGTGCAACACATATTTGTATATCTGTAGGCCATAAGACAGATCCCAAGGATAAGGCAGGTGGCACCTAGCATTTGTGCTGCACAAGCGACTTTCAGCAACTGCATTCCAAACCTGGCCATACAAGTTTTCTCCAGCCAGGCAAGGAAAGGACATGAAATGCCAACAAACCAAGGTGCCAGCAGCCTGCGCTACTGCCAGTGCATGTTGCAGAGCTACAACGAGCAGGGTAAAGTAAGATATTTTAGGATTACTGGGTGAGATGGAACTCTGCTTTATGAATGTGGGGAGTTGGCTAGAGACAGGTAGCCAGCCTCCCATGGCAGGGGAGGAGACAGAGCAGGTATAGAATAGGATTGGTGTAAAGGAGCTGGAGGCTGCTACCTGGCTTCTACACACGGCAGTAGCTGTCACCTCTGGCTCCTCAAGCTTCTTCTTTGTTCATGCTGCTTGCTGTGCCTAAATATGTCACATTTAGGAACCTCTGAACCAGACCAGAAAGCAAGTCTCCCCTGCACTCAGCTGTCACTTCCTCAGCATTCTGCTGTCAGGCAGAAGACAGGAGAGCAGCTAGTTTTCTTGTCAACACAGAAGCCATGCAGATACACTTATCTTAGTACCTGCCCTTACAGTCAGTCCCTATGCTCCATCCACATCTCCTACAAACCAGTCGCAGTCTGCATTTGCCTGAGCTGGAAACAGTCCTGTGCTTGCTCTTAGCACTCCTCAAGCTGCAACTGTGTGTGTACGACATGGCTATAGTTGTAAATGTCCTATTCACATTACATAAAACAGAATAACTGTACTAACCCATGGGAATTTCTACCAACAGGTAAATGGTAAGTTAATAAAAGCCTTTGTGCTGAATGTAGAGTTTAAGCTACCATTCCTAGAGCAGATGGCTAACAGTCTTTTTTGCAATAAAATGCCTATCTATGTGACTATGAAACACAGCACCTTATTCAGCATCCCTTTCAAAACTGCACAGGTCCTACAGCCTCTACTGTCCCTGCATTGCAGCACTTCTCCTAGCTATTTAGTCATTATTATTTACCAACAGATGCTGGAGTTTTACCTACAGAAATAGCCAGATAAAATAAAATTCTAATTAGCTGGCTGCACATTAGCTTTTGCCACAGTTGTTGCTGCAGCTGGACACAAGCTTCCAGGATGTTCCTTTTGGTCAGAATGAATACAGAACATTTGTCCAAGGAGCTGTTTAACAGTAATTTTATCTCAGGATAATTTTCCTTAAAATTCAACTGTATGTTAGAGCTATATAATACGCAAGGAAGTAAATTAATGCCTTCAGCTTACTAAAAAACATTGAGAACATGAGAATATTCACTAGTGTTCCATACATGTAATCTGCAAAATTAGTTCTGATTAAATTTCCAGTGGAAAACTGCTCCAGAAATGCTTCTCTCTCTCTAAAACTAGTATAGGAACAATCAGTGAAGTATGTTCAGGACTATTATTGCTCAGGCAATGATCAATCTGCCTTGGGTTTTCTTTGTTTCTTCTATTTTTATGTCTATATAGGTTTTAAAATAAAGAATTCATTGTGAGCTTTTAAGGAAAGGAAGTAAAACAATCAACCAGATATAAAAGCTCTTGAAATTAGGAACTGCACAGAGCATGAGGGACAGAGTACAATTCCCAGAAGACTGCACATAAAATACAATACTTAAGTATCATAGATGTGGCTGACATTTTGTTTTCCAGAGTTCATTCCTATTCCCGTATTACAGAGGTGCCAATTACAATTGTTAGTCTGATAGTTCAAAGTGGCACTTCCCATGTGTATCTGCTACATTGATTTTAAATAGACCACACAACATCAAGAGACAAGTCTGACTAGACAACTTACAACTCCTTCACAATGTGGTTACTAATGCAGTAAGACTGTAGTCTGCTGAACATTTATTTCAGAGGTAAAGCCGGAGTTTGTTTTCAGAGGAAATGTTTTCCTAAGCCCCTTTGTGGTAGCAGATACAGTCAAACAGACTGAGGATCTGATCTGAATTAAAAATAACCCACAAAAAACTTAACCCACATCAGTTCCCTGAGGGAGCAGAAAGCAATATGAAGAGCTAATTATGCTGACACCGCCACGAAAAGAAATGACTGTCAAACTCTGATCAGGATATTTTATTAGTGCCTTTAGAGATTTCCTCTGAAACTGTCTTCCTTTTCACTTAGTCTTTTAGATTTAAAATTACTATACTTACTGACCTGAGCTCCTCATATTTCAGATTGGATTTTAAATACAGACAAGAAGCTGCTTCTTTTTTTGAAAAGCAGCTCTAACAAATCTCTAACGAAACCTGTAGCCTCCAAGCACATCAAACCAATTGTCCACTTAGATACTTGTTCCTTGTTCACTACCTTTAGTGGAAAGACCTGCAGTACTAACAAGGAAGAAGAGAGTACTGTAACATACAGGACATTTGGCCATATACCATGCAGTTTCCACCAGTCTAGGTGAAAATTGCTATTAGGTAAATGAGATATAGCCCAGAGGCCATGCTTTAATAGGAAATCCAGGGCCATACCATGCAGCACCAAGGGGTACACAACAAAGGCCTGAACCATTCCCACAAGCGTGCAAAATGACAGCATCATTACAAACTTCTGCTGAATTTCCTTATGATACTTACACGTATTAATGCAAAGATCCGATGCACAGTACAGCAATAATGGTTTCTGCAGATATAGAGGGAACCAGTCCTAGCACAGAGCAAATTGCTCTGTTTATTGAAGTAGCTTGTAATATCCACAAATTATTATGAATGTCAGGCAGTATTCACTCATGACTTCAGGTATTATTTCGGTCTAGTTCTCCTGAATACCACTGCATTATAGAAATATTCAGTCAGAATTTATACTCAGGGTGTCAGAGTTGACAACACAGCAGATAACAGTCTTTCATTAAATCTGTCATACTGAACCTGCACCCAGCCTACACAAACTTTCAGTAGTGCTGAAACATTACAGCTGGAATTAGCCACATGAAGCAAAGTAGCTTTCAGAACACTTGTCCTGTCCCTGGGTCAGCGAATGGTAGAAGACGGAAGGGATGTCTAGGGATCACCTGGTCCAACACCCATGCTCAAGCAAGGTCATCTAAAATAGATACCCCTGGACTATGTCCAGAGAACTTTTCAATATCTCCCAAGGATAGAGACTCTACCACCTCTCAGGACAACCTGTGCCAGTGCTCAGCAACTCTCATAGTAAAAAAAAAAAACGGTTCCCAATGTTCAGAAAGAACCTCCTGTGTTTCAGTTTGTGGCCACTGCCTCTTGTCCTGTCACTGGGTACCATTGAAAAGATCCTGGCTCCATCCTCTTTGCACCATCCCTTCAGGTATTTCTATACTTTAATAAGATCCACCTGAGCCTTCTCTTCTCCAGGCTGAACAGTCACAGCTCTCTCATCCTTTCCTTATAGGAGAGGTGCTCCCGTCCCTTAATCAATTTTTTAGCCCTTCATTGGACTCTTTCCATCATGTCCATACCTCTCTTGCAATGGAAAGCTCAAATCTGGACACAGTACTCCAAGTGTAACCTCATTAGTGCTGAGGAGAGATGAAGGATCACCACCCTCAACTTGCTGGCAATACTTTGTGTAATGCAGCCCAGGATACCACTGTCTCTTGCCTTCATATGGCTTGGACACATCACTCACTCATGTTCAACTTGATGTCTACCAGTAATCCCAGGTCAGTTTCTGCAGAGCTGTTTTTCAGCTAGACAGCGCCCAGCCTGTACTAATTCCTGGGGTTTTTCCTCCCCAGGTTAAGAATTTTACAATTCTCCTTGTTGAACTTCATGAGGTTCCTATCAGTCTGTTTCTCCTGCCCATTTCTCTAGCCCACTGAGGTCCTTGTGGATGCTTCTTCTGTGTGGCAGCACAACCCTCTGGTATATCAACGACTCCTCACGGTTTTGTGTCACCAGCAAACTTGCCAAGGGTACATTCTGCCCCACGATCCAGATCATCAGTGAAGATCTTAAACAAGACCAGACCCACTATTTACCGCTTGTTACTGACCTCCAATTAGACTTTGTGCCACTCATCACCACCCACTAGGCCTGGCCATTCAAACAGTTTTCAGTTCACCTCATTATCTGTTCATCCAGCCCATATGTCAACAGCTTGTCTATGAGGATCTTATGGGACACAATGTCAAAGACCTTACTGAAGGTCATCTACTGGGACAGTCGTTTCAATGTAGAAGCTTTATCAAGTGGGACAGACATTACTCACTCTTGGTGAAGCCACACTGATGGCTACTGATGATTTGTTGTCCTTAATGTGCCTATAAATTATTTTGAGGATGATCTACTCCATCACCTTGCCAGGGCTTGAGTTGAGGCTGACTAATGTGGAGTTTACTGGGACCACCTTCTTGCCCTTCTTGAAGATTAGAGTGACATTTGCTTTCCATCATTCTTCGGGCATTTCTCTCAGTCACTATTATTGATAAAAGATTGTTGAGAATTGCCTTGCAATGACATTAGCCTGCTCCCTCAGCACTCATAGGTGCATCTTATCAGTGCCCATGTACTTAGGTATGTCCACTTTACTGAAGCATTCCCTGACCTGATCCTCATCCACAAAGGTTACATCTTCCTTGCTCCAGCCTTTTCCCCTGGTATCTGGGACCTGGGATACCTGAGGCCAGTCCTGCTACTGAAGACTGAAGCAAAGAAGACATTCAATAACTCATCCTTTTTCATGTTTTGTGTAAAGGTGTCTATCTCATTCAACAGTGGGCTCACATATTCCCTAGTATTTCCTTTGCCTTTTACATATTTATAGAAGCCCTTCCAGCTACCCTTGATATTCCTAGCCAATTTCAACTCCAGGTGGGTTTTGGCTTTCTTGTCCTTGCTTTCTTCTGTGTGCTTGGACAGTGTCTTTTTATTCCTCCTAGGTTACCTGCCTCTACTTCTACCTTCTGTATGCTTCTTTCTTCTCTTTGAGTTTTGCCAGGAGCGTATTGGTCATCCAGACAGGCCTCCTGCTATTTTCCAGGAGCATACTATTCATTTACATAGGCCTCCTGGCATTTTTACTGACCTTCCTGCTCACTGGCAGGAACTGCTCTTGAGCTTAGAGGAGATGATTCTTGGAGATCAACTAGCTTTCTTGGCCCCTTATTTCTTCCAAGGCCTTCTGACATGGAATGCGTTCAGGCACATTCCTGAACAGGCCAAAGTCTGCTTTCCTTACGTCCAGAGTTGTGATCTGGCTTTTTACTCTGCTCTCTACCCTCTCAGGATCCCAAACTCTACCATCTCATAATGACTACAGACAAGGCTGCCTTCAACTTTGACATCCCCAGCAAGCCTTTACTTGTTTGCCAGTATGAGGTCCAGCAGAACATCTCTCCTAGCTGGCTCCTCTGCCATTTCTATCAGAAAGTTTTAATTTATTTTCTCCAGGAAACTCCTTAATTTCATATGCCCTGATGTCTGAACCATCCAGTGGAAATTGGGGTGGCTGAAGTCTTCCACAAGGACCAGGACCTGCTAAAGGGAAGTTGCTTCTAGCTGTCTCCAGAAGAATTCATCTACTTGTTCTTTCTGTCTATAGCAGAAACCCATTACAGTGTCACCCACACTGGTCTCTTTGTTAATCCTTACCCAGAAACCCTCTGTTGGCTCTTCATCCATCCCCAGCAAGATCTTCACGCATTCCAGCTATTCTTTCACATGAGGGGCAGCTCCACCTCCTCTTTTCTCCAGACTGTCCTTCCTAAAGAGTCTAAACCCCTTCACTGCAGCACTCCCATCACAGAAGCCAACCCACTACATCCCCATGATCCATAGCCCTGCCATTGCACACAGATCTCTAGTTTTTCATGTTTATTCCCCATGCTGTGTGCATTGATGTGCAGGCACTTCAAAGAGGCAGCCCAGCATGCTGATTTCCCAGACAGAAATGGCCTGGGAGGTTTCACCATAATGGTGTCTTGTAGGCACTTCCTTGCTTATGTGCAAATATTTGAGCCCTGCCTTGTGGATTTTGTTCCCTTTCACTTACATCACTACAGCCCTTTGTGTGGCAACACTGTCCATCACTCTTATACAGGGCTGCTGGTAACTCTATCCCTCTCCCATCCTTCCCAGTTTAAAGCTCTTCTTACAAGGCCAACCATCCTGTTGGCAGATACCTTTGTCCCACTTACTCAGGTGGATCCCATGTCTCCCAGGCAGATATTGATTCTCAAACAGGATCCCACAGTCATAGAAACCAAATCCAGCTGGCAACACCAGCTCTTCAGCCAATTGTTAACAGGATTGAGAACACCACCACCTGTGTCCCACAACCCCAAACAATCACCCCCAGAACTCTGCAAGTTCTAGCAGTCTCTCCACAATATCCTGAATCCATGCCTTCAGGAAGCAGCAAAATTCCTTGGACAGCAGGTCAGGATGGCAGGTGAGTACCTCAATCCCTGGCAGCAGAGAGATGGCCACTGCTATCACTCCAGGTAACCCTGTGTGGTTCAGAGCTGGTCATCCTGGTTACTTTGCTTGAAAGTGCACCCATCTCCTCCTCCTCTTTGAGGACAACAAAACTGTCCCACAGCTGCAAGGCTTCAGGTTGGAGCAAGAGCCTTCCTACTAGTTTGTGACATGCCCTGTGATGAACATGCAACATGTTTTTAACAAACCATGGAGCGATTAAGTATTAAATGTCAGTGTTAATTTAGCATCATACCTAGAGCACTAAGTGACAGACAGGCAGGAGAGAAAAGGGATATAAATTAATACCCTCATCCAGGATGTAGTATTTCTCTGTTCAGAACTTCTAACCAGCATGCCAACACCTGTTATATACATAGCATGTGCCAAATGCTAATTACTGCAACCAATTCAGGGACAACCCAGGTTAGCAGTTGAATGCCAGTACCACATAGCCAACAATCGCTTGAAAATTACATCCTAATTTTTTTTTTAATTTGTAGGAGAGGTTTCTAATATGAATTTATGATTTTTTAATGGTTAGATAAGTAAGAGAGTGAAAGAAAAAGAGTAGGAAAGGAAAAGACAAGTGAAATAGAGTCCTGAAGTCTTTCGCCATTTACCCTGAGCCTGAAACATCCAGGTAGTTTGGTTTAATACAGTATAACCTTACACTAGTCCAAAGTAGGAGCAAAAAGAACTACAGGGCATCTTCTGGGCAAAAGCTTCCCTATAGCAAGACATTCCAACATACGCAAAGACTACTTATAGCATAGAAACAGGTATATCCTAACCATTTTCAGTGATATCACATTGTCAATGGTCACCTTACTGCAATGAAAATACTACTGCTTTCTTTAAACCCTCATTTCTGAAATCATGTGCTACCTTAAAATGTCAACAAATGCTTTGACCTACAGTTCCTATAGCTATAGAGAAAGGAACCCTGGTGATATGGACTTTTTTAAAATGTAGAAACAAAACCAGATTTACATTTGAAAAAAATTAAAAGCTCCAACTCCTTCAGCTACTTTGATGTGTTGCCACTTGTGGTGCCTGAAGTTGCCAGTGTTTTACCACTGAAATCATCTTCCCTGCATACACTCAGCTGACCTGCTCTTCCTCGATCAGGCCGGGGCAGCATCACAAGCTTGGGATCAACTTATTTTCAAATATTTATCTTGACAGAAAGTAATACAGATACCAGAGGTGACATTCATTGCAGTTTTTAAACCAACAAACACAGAATAAGAATGAAACACAGAAAAACCTTTAATGCCATTCATAAACCTGTACGAAGTCTGAAAGAAATATGTTGTGGTGTTCCTCTCTGCAAAACACTGCAATTAGTGTACACACAATAAATCTGACAAGTCCCAGGCACAGGCAACATTTTCCGTATCTGAAGGGAACACCACATGTATTTATCAGCTTAAGACCCTACAGTGTAACACATTGGTTTTTCTAAACATACTATTTTATGTCAATACATAATACACGAGGACAAAGTTTAACTCAGTCTCATCTTGTCTGGACCTGTGTGATGAAAAAAAAATCTGTAAATCTGGATTCAAACATAACTCTTGTATAATCTAAAACTGATTTTTAGTTCTCTAAGTAGATATTCTTCCTTCCAGTTCTATTCACCATGGTTTGACAGGTGATTTAATTACTTTATAAATGTCACTTGATTTTAGGAAAAGCCTGGAAGTATTAGTGGAAAGTAAAACTCTGAACATAGTAGAGGCAATGTGTGTGGGGAGGGAGGGTGTGGGGGTGGCAGGGGGGTAGGGCTGCAAGTGGCTGTGTCTTGTTTGCCTGCCAGCTAAGTTAAACTATCACAAAGATGTAATTGCTTTTTAGATATAAAATGCATCTTTGCTAAGATTTTGCTCAGCCTCAAGTAGTTATGTTGCAGTTGGCAACAAGAAAACTGAAAGTTCCAGGAAGAGTTAAGAGATGGTAATGATCTTTTTATATAAAATGCCAGTCGACACATAATGAAAACAACATGCAGATCCCCTATTTAAACTAAGCAACACCCATAGCTGTTAATTGACCAGTGATGTGAAGAAGAGAGTGAGCTGTACGTTAGCATATAGTCACAGGTGGAATCAGCCCAAGTACCCGATTCAGCTATTGAAAAGTGGGGAGACTCTTCCTGAACTGCTCAACACATATAAGGGTTACCCAAGAGGTACATAACCAGAGTTATGCTCAGTTACAGTTCTTCTATTTATTAGGACTAGTTTAAATGAGGCCTTAAAATCAGCCAAAAACCCTACTTTCCACTCCATCATCTAAGAAGCAGGAACTATCTGTATAGAAATCCTCCACAGACTAGGACCTAGCAGCTACTCAAATCAAGTCACATCATCAAGAAAAGAGCATTCCCTGTTTATCATTTTGCTTGATTCTTCCTCTGCAAGGAAAAAAAATAAAAACCAAAACCAAAAAAGCAAACCCACAGTAAAACTGTTGCGATGGTATGTAAATGTTCAAGAAAAAAAAGAACATATTCTCCAGTGTTAACTGCAAATTTTAAACCAGTTATCTGATGCAAGATTATGTTATTCCTGGGTGCTTATTAATTAAATTTCAGTTTATTATCTTTCATTCTTGGTTTATCTTCCTACCTTACACTTTGCTATCCTTAAAAACAAGGCCAAAAAAATTTCAGAACAAGGAAAAGGAACACAATTAAAAGCAATTATCTGATTTACTTTTCCACACTGAGCCAGTGAATATTCTATAACACATATTTCAATTGTTTCCAACCTTGCTACTTTTAAATAGTGGCTACTTGAAAAGCAGAAGAAAAATGTTAAGTTTTAGGAAGTGTAGTATTTGGCAACTAGTCACAGTCACTGTACACAACACATGTATGTTGATTTTGCAACTCAGAAGAAAAAATACATTGCTTTCCTTTAAGTATCTGACAACAGAAACTTGAAAACAGCATAAATTGTCATTAGCACACACAGTTTCTTTAGACGCAGTACTGTGTCCAGCTCTGGGGTCTCCAGCACAAGAAAGACATGGACTTGTTGGAGCAGGTCCAGAGAAGAGCCATGAAAATGATCAGGGGGCTGGAACACCTCTCCCATGAGGAAAGGCTGAGACAGCTGGGATTGTTCAGTCTGGAGAAGAGAAGACCCCAGGGAGATTTATTGCATCTTTCCAGTTCTTAAAGGGGGCTTATGAGAAAGGGAGAAAGATTTTTTTACCAGGGCCTGTAGTGACAGGACAAGGGGTAACAGTTTTAAACTGAAATAGGGTAGGTTGAGATTGGATCTAAGCAAGACATTCTTCATTATGAGAGTTGTGAGAGACTGCAACGGGTTTCCCAGAGAAGTTGTGGATGCCCCATCATGGGAAGTATTCAAGGTCAGGTTGGACAGAGCTTTGAAAAACCTGGTCTAGTGAAAGATGTCCCTGCCTGTGGCAGAGGGGTTGGGCTATACAATCATTGAAGGTACGTTCTAACCAAAACCACTCTGTGATTCTATGAAAATTAGATTCACAGAGGTCCACACTCTAGTTGATGAACACTAGTTTGATCCCCTGACCTTGTAGTTTCCATGGCTTAATTTTTACAGAATTTTTTTAAGGAAAATATTAACCTGGACTTAAAGATTGCTAGTGACTTTATCAGTGTTTTGTGAGTTGTCCTATGATTACTCTTGCTGAAAAACAGGCCTTTTGTTTCTACTTCAAATCTATGAATTCGAGTTTTAGTCTTCTTCCTTATGTTTTTATGCTGCAGTAAAAAATCCTGTTTCTAGACTGTGATTTTTCACTGATAAACATGTACAAGCAAATGGACTTGTTCATTGTTCAATGAACTTAAAAATACATGTTTTCTATTCATGCTGTTGGTTTTTTTCTGAACATCCCCCAGTTTATCTGCATCACTTTTATCTGTGAACAGTAGACAGCTTTCAGGTAAGATTAGCAGCAATGCCAAACAGCTATTGATACAACTTCTCTATTCAAGTACTTTCTGTTTATACATTCAACAATTGTGACACTAGAATTTGCATTGGGAACAATTGTTTAATTAATTACATTTGCACTCCTAGCTCTTCTTAATTTTCCAACTCCCATAATGGACATGCCCATTCTATAAATACAGCAGTTGTGATTTGCATTCTTATAATTTTCAGTGGATCATATTAGACTACAATAGAACTCTAGAAAGAGAATTTCAAGAAATCCCAAATCAGATTTCTTACAGAAGTTTATTATATCAGTATCAACACCTAATCAACCAAATTTATATTTCACTAAAAGAAAGTTTGATAGGATAGTTTCAGATAGCCTCATTTCTATAAATCCACTTTTATTGCCACTATTTTATAATATTTCAATATCTTCATTTAAAAATAATAAAATAAAATAAAATAAATTTTTAAAATAAAATAAAATAAAATAAAATAAAATAAAATAAAATAAAATAAAATAAAATATTATTCCATTTCAGGACAATGTCAAGTTTTCTTTGAGTTTTTTTAAATTTTCTCTTTGTTCTTAAAATCAACTTTAATACCTAGAGACCAACACAAGAGGGTTTCATGTTGCATAGTAATATTATTGCAGAAGTTTGTGACTGGAATAAATAACACACATAATATTCACAAATTCTCTTCTGTTAAAAGAATACATGCCAAAAAGTTAAAAAGGAAAGAAAAAAATCTAAAGCAGTATTTTTCATATGGAAGTCTTGAGGAGCACATCCTTTCTTCCTTTGCTTTTTAAATATGACCAATTTAAGTGGCTCTCTACTGCATAAAACTGGACATAGCTCATCTATAATAAAAAAGCAAAATGTAAATATCATTTCCCCTAACTGCACTCATAAGTTTAGGACTATTTAAATTCTCTAATTTGAGTCTAAATTCTCAAAGTCTCAGATCTTTTTAGATTAAAAAGTACTAATTTATGAAGCAAAAAATATATGTAAAACTAGATTTTTGAAACTCTGTAGTATATACACTTACATAATTATATATAAACAGAGTAATTTATAGCAGACAACATAAATTTTTATCCCCCAAACTCATTCTTATACAACTTATACATTCTTATACAACTTATAAATGTCCACAAAATCCTGTAATCTGAAGCCATTAGTAGAAGACCTTTACCATCATTTTGCTGATAGTATTTGTTCATGCTACTTAGTTCTTAAAATCTTTTTTAGTACACTGTTATATTATAAGACTGCTTAGCACAGAACTTTCAGTCATTTTTTTACTTGAATATTCAAACAGGTAAAAGCTTATCATATATTTTTAAAAAGCAGCAAAATTGCTACAGTTTCTATATATAAAGTTGTTGAAACTCATCTAAAGTGAAAATCCCAAGGAGGACAATTTCCTTGAAGAGCAGAAAGTAAATGCTCTATATCTGTTTACATTTCAATATTGCAAAAAAATAAATGTGTTATTTAGTCTTAAGAATTTATATTCTAAATTAATCCTTCCCATTTTATAAACTCACAATTCTTAAGATGATTATTTATGTTCTACTGTTTCAGCTACAACATACAGTGTCTTCATCCTCAGGGCATCTGTGTCGGTGTATATGTTATTACAGTGATTATTTACTTTCAATAGGTCTATATGTAAATTAGTGGCTGTTGCTGTCAACTTGAAAATAAATACATTGGTTTAAAAGGTGAATCAGCATCTTATGAAGGCTCTAGTGCTCTTTGTTTTATCCCTGGTTACTGGGAACAACTACAATAACAAATAAAAAGATTCATTATTATTTTGAAGTGCTTCTGGCCATTTAGGGTTTCCAGTATATTCTATTCAGGTGGATAAAAATAGAGTGATTCTGATATTCACTAGTGATTTAGAAATTTTTTGATCTTCAGAGCTGAAGACTGAGTAATACTTTTGTAGTGTAGGAAGGAGTAGAATCTGTGAAAAGAGAAAATAAAAAAATACATCTCAGACTTCAGCTATGTAAACCAACACAAATAAATGGAGTCCTTGGCTAGAAACACTGAAATTTTGTTTTATTCCAAAGGTAGTCTACAAGTGATTCTGTGCTATCTTTCAGAACTTCTAATGGCTTGCATTATACAGAAGCTATTTCTTCTCCAGTCTGCTTTTCAAAAGCATGTATTGGCATAATCTGTAGCACAACAGTTCAGAAGCAGGAAATCCAAGATTGATTCATGATCCAACATCACCATAAAAAGCATGGAAGTAAGTTTGGTCTAGGAAGGCAGAATAGTGTATCCCTGAGCTGCTTTGTCGCAAAGGAGTATAAAGCTGACCTGTGCCTGACAGTGCCAGATCCAGGTTTCAGGCAGCCTGGCAGCCATTACCTTAGAATCCACATTTCACAAGTATGTAAATACAACTCCACCACATATTTCATTAGTATCTCTAAATCCAAATTATGATCTTAGTTTTTCCTCCATTCCTTCTCTCCATTCTAACCACCGTTTCTACCATTGTTAGAATCTGGCACTTTTATAGCAGACTTCATTTTAGAAGTAGACTGCTTGAATACTCAAGTATACAGTTTACAGACATTAAGGAACAAAAGTCCGGTATCAGAACATGAAAAGTATTCTGCAACAACATCCTGTGGCCTTTCTCTTTTTCCAGGTCTTGTAGGACCACTTACATGAAATGCAAGGAATGAAAATATACCTAAGATTCATTCCGCAAAAATTCTTTTCTACACACAAACCCTCAAAGAGATTTAAACAGAACCTATAGAGTATTTTGACTCACAGAAAATATTCTCTTTGTTTCCTAACACATTTTACTAAACAAACCTCAAGAGATTGAGAGTTACTTAATTATGGTAAATATATAACAGAATAGCAAAACAAAGTAATATGTAAACTTTCAGGTGCTGCACAATAAAGACAACAGCAGTGATTTTACTACAATAATTTTACTACAATAATTTTACAGTCGTTAAACAATAAGAACAATGATACAGATACTCTGTTAAAGAACATTCTATCAATGTGAAGAGCATTTCATATATATACACTGTCTTTCCACTTAAGGAAGAGAAGCACTTCTACAGGAATTCAAAATCACTAATGCTAATCCCAAGAGAGGTAAGTAAATCTGGAGAATGAGAATAACCATTGCAGACATTGTCACTGAATTAAGGTTAATGCATGTACAAACACACCATTAATTTTTATACATTTGTTCAATACATACTGTTTTGGTTAGGGCCCAGATTTTTAACAAAACACCTTCAACATTTTCACCTTTAGTCTTATTTAATATCATAATAGACAATTACAGTTTAAGGTTATATTGCTTATACTCTTAATACTCTTAAAAATTAATGTTCCTGGTGTATGTCTGCATTTATATCCATTCTAACAGGAAATTTACTGCAAGTTAACACATACCTCTTTCCTTCAGATCTTCAATGTATGCTTTCATAAACTCTTTCTCAAATTGTTCCCGTTCACGTTCACTTTCTCTAATTTCTTCAGTGTCTTCACATACAATAGTTTCAACTGGGCTGTCCTTCAGACTTATGAATCTAAAGAGAGGTTAACACAAGAATATATGCAGCAGGTTTCTGAAATCACTGGACAACATGAATGACATTTCAGAAGTTGCTACTATAGCCAGAAGGGGAAACATAAAGAACATTTTTTCAGTTTTTGCATTATAGCATTCTTAGGTTCCACCTATTATTAGAAATAAAGATTTTAAATTCACCTTCTCTCTTTTCATCGATCTACTTAGATCATTATTTGTAATAATAGGTATATTTCTTTATTATGGGACTTCTGACAGACTATACCATAATTTCATAGGATTATAGAATCATAGAATAGTTTGAGTTGGAAGAAAATGTTAGAGGTCATCTAGTCCAATCCCCCTGAAATAAGCAGGGACATTTTCAAACAGATCAGGTTTCTCAGAGCCCTGCCCAACATGACCTTTAATTGTTAAATTTTTAATGTTACCAGGGATGGGGCTTCTACCACCTCTCTGGGCAACCTGTTCCAGCATTCCACCATCCTCAATGTGAAGAATTTCTTCCTTATATCTAGTTTAAATCTACTCTCTTTTACTTTAAAACCACTACCCTTTGTCTATCACTACATGTCTGTCTCCATCTTTCTCATAAGCCCCCTTTAAGTATTGGAAGAACTCTAGGCTGAAGAAACCCAACTGTCTCAGCCTTTCTTCATAGTAGAGGTGTTTCATCCCTCTGATCATTTTTGTGGCCCTCCAGTGGACCCACTCCAACAGATCCATGTCTTTCTTATACTGAGGACTCCAAAGCCAGATGCAGTACTCCAGATGGGGTCTCTCCAGAATGAAGTAGAGGGGCAGTCATTCTGCTGGCCACACTTTTGATGCAGCCCAGGATAGGATTGGTCTCTGGGCTGCGATCACACGTTGCTGGCTCATGTCCAGCTTTTCATCCACCAGTACTCTCAAGTCCTTCTCCACAGGGCTGCTCTCAATCCCTTCGTCCTCCAGCCTGTATTGATACTAGGGATTACCCCAACTCGGGTGCAGACCCTGTACTTGGCATTGTTGAACCTCATAGAGGTTCACATGGGCCCACTTCTCAAGATTTCACATCTGTTAATGAGCAGTATGAACTCCATCCTAATAACTTTACCTAGCCATCTGGAATTTTGCCAGTATCATTTAGCTGACAATATATGTCTCAATTTTTGGTAGTTGTTATGTTGCTTCTCTTTTATAATACATGACTGGACACACAATATGCCCTTTCTACAAATTTTCTAAAGCTACACATTGCAGGTGAAAAATTAGATGGTTACATCAAGAACTTTAACATAAAGTGCAAGTTAGTCGCACAGCATTCTGAAAATCTCTGATTGTATTACCAAGGAGGAAAAAAATAAAAATAAAATTGTTACTTTCAAAAGAACAAATGTTCCAACAAATCAAATGTCTTTTTAAAGCCTCATTAATTGCTCTGAGTCTGTGATTGGTTGACCTTGGCGGGCCAGGTGTCCACCAAGCAGCTCTCTCTCCTCCTTCTCAGCAGGACAGGGGAGAATATAAGATGAAAAAGTCATACACTGAGATAAACACAGCTTAATGAAGAAAAGCAAAAGCCATGTGCAGAAGCAAAGCAAAGCAAAAAAAATATTTTCTACTTCTCATCAACAGGCGATGTCCAGCCACTTCCTGAGAAGCAGGGACTCAGTATGTGTAGTGGTTGTTTAGGAAGAAAAACATCCGAATAAGAAATGCCCCACCTCCCTCCTCCTTTATCTTAGTTTTTATTGCTGAGCATGACATCATATGGTAGGGAATATACCTCTGGTCAGTTTGAGTCAGTCGTCCCAGCTATGTCTTCTCCTAACCTCTTGCTCATCCTCAGCCTACTGGCCTTTGTGGGAAGGGTTGGAGAGACAGCCTTGATGCTGTGCTAGCACTGCTCAGCAGTAGTCAAAAACTTTGGTGTGTTATTAACACCTTTCTAGCTACAAATACAAAGTCCAGTACTATAAGGGCTTCTATGGGGAAAGTTAACTCCACCCCAGCCAGACCCAGTATATAGTCTCAAATGGTTTCATAATGAAAGACCTGAACATTGCCTGCAGAAAAGCAATTGCAGACTAAAAGGCCTTTTAGTCTTATCCTCCATGCAGCAACAAGATGGTATCTCACAACAAAGAAAATATAAACTACGAAACTCATGCAATACTATTTAGCCTTTCAGCTAGCCATGTCTCCAACTCCCAGCAGCATAATTTGACAGCACTGAACTTATCAACAGTTAACCGCCATACTACTAGTCCCACTGTGGAGCATAGCTTTGCAACTCCAGAGTTACAGCTACTATGACCAAATCTACACAGGAACAGAAGTTTAGGCATACAGATGCATAATGTGAGGAACTGGCAGATGAAAACCAGAAAGCTGTAGCTCCTCTGCAATTTCCAGTCTCTCCAGTGCCTCCTTAAGGGCTCTGATATAAATTGGGTCAGAATTTGACCACCAGGTATGGTAGAAACTGATGCTTGTGAAAATATTTCTCCTGGGTGCATCTATCTTACTTTCTTAAGAACATATTCCTTTCTCTCTCACTTTTACTTACTTTAAACCTGTGGTTGACTCACAGACAGCTGTGGGTATCTCAACTAGGTCATCACCACTGACAACAAGCAAACTGAGCTTTGGCATATTGACCAGAGCTCGTGGAAGGTAAGTCAACTTGTTTTTCTGTAGGAGAAGTGTCTGCAATTGATCTAACCTGTAAAAATATAAAATATAAAGATAACTTAAAATATTTCTTTCAAACAGGAGCATTTATCTAAAATAATACATCAATTTCAATGGAAACTTCCAGTCATGGTTTAACATTATATATATTAATAGTGTACCCCAACAAGTACTCAGAAGCATACTCAAGACAAAATATTACAAAAATTGCTGTGCTTTCATACAGAAGATGTTGACAGAATACGATATTAAGCCTCACTATATGTATCCCAGAACTAACGAAAAATAGGGATGACCAGCTCACATCTTTGCCCATATGCTGGTTTCTGTGAACTAGATATTTCTGTGCTAGGCAGTATATTCCCATCTACCATTTTTCACTAGTAATTAGTACTGTGGGGAGCAAGAGAAAGACCACCTCCTGTTCATACAGCTCTTGCAAGTTGTCCCACTGAAATCAATTTGATGACAGTGTTTTGTGGAGGAAGACATTAGGTTTCTTTTGCTTTGTTTCCCTTGGCTTTTCCTAATGCAATAGCAATTTGTGGCTGAGCATTTATTCCTTGGAGTAGATAGAAGACGAAAAGCACAGCAAACTGATGAAACAAGTTTGTCTTATTTGACCAGAAGTGTCCATTCCTACAACACTGTTGCAGACTATTGCTTATCAGGCCCATATTCTTTTGTTGGGTTTTTTTTTTAATTCAGGGAAAGATGAGGCTTTAGTTTACTGTCAACTTTTTTTTTTTTTTTTTTTAATCACAAACTTCATGGTAGTTCACTGAGGTTCTTTGACACTGCAGGCATTGAAATAAAATCTGAATAAGACCGTCAGTCTACTGGGAGGGGGAGGGATGGATATCCTGACATTCTCTCATCCTCAGACTGCCTATGAGCCCAAGAAATCTCAAAATTCAAAACCCAAAGTCAAACAAAAAAACCTTTATTTTGTGGCATCTGATTATGATGCTTTAGTATTGAGACTGGCAGCTCAGTAGGAAATGGAGAAGGTGAAATGTAGAAGAGAGTCTTTTGGAGATAAGAAATATAGATAGGTTACAGAGAAAGAAAATGACCCTAAAGTTGAGTGGGTATCCTTCCATAAAATAAAAATATCCTCTTAGAAGCTCTTTGAAGTTAACCAAATCTTTGCTCAGATCCCCTGAAAAAAATAGCAAGTTCATGCTGTTGTGGCTAGAGTATGTGAATTACAATACAAATTAAGATTTTAACCCTGCTGTCAGAGAAATCAGTGATTACATAATGTCCCAGAAAAGTCTTTTTGCCCAGCAACAAAGGTCTTGCAAAAGTTAAGGTTGAATGAGTTTTCTGCAAAGTTTCTTCTGCCCCAGGAATCCCTATTTCCAGATCAATGACCATTCATATTGTTAAAAAAATAAATGCTAGTTAATATGGGTTTTGGTTTACTTATGGCTGTGTGAAGTTTTGTAAACCAAATTACAACAGGACTTCATAGTAAATAAATAGGCCTGGGGATAACAAAAGTGCCTTCTCAGACTAGTGAGTCCCATTAAAGGGATCAGCATTATTTTTTTTTTTAAACTAATTCTAGTGGATCTCTAAATTGAAAGAGTGAGAATATATGTGCACATGCACATATACTTCTGAGTAGGAGGTAAGGATTGCCAGTGGGGTCTTATCAATATTTTTATGCTTTATTACCAAAGATTAGCAAGTTATTTGAGTAACTTAAATATGCTTTAATTAATCTTCCCCTCCACCCCACCTACCCTCCAAAGAGATACTGCTGACAATTCCATATGATGAGGCCAATTTGCTGGAACCAGGGCAGAGTATGCCCCAGGAATTTCCCTAATAACAATGTCTGGATATAATGACAAGTTACCATGAATGCAACAGAAAAGGCAATTAGTTAACTGAACAGTAGAGGCACTGACTGTGCAAATCTGCTGTCAATGAGCTAGAAAACATAGCTTTTGTTCTCTGACTTTGTTCATCAATAATAATGGTAAAGCTTACGTGCAAAACTATTTGATGCATATCCAAATATGAATTTTTCATGTGATATTTCATTAATGGTGTCCCTTGGAAGCTTGTCACTTTCTAGGTTTTCTTTATAGTTCACAACCTGTCAATGAATTAAAAACAAACTACCTGTCTATGTCTTCTGGGAGATCTTTCAGATTGTTGCTGCTAATATCCAACCATTGCAAATTAGACATCCGGAGTACACAAATTGGAATAGAATGGAGCTTGTTTGCTGACACGTCCACAATTGTGACTTGTTTCAGGTTACTTAGCTAGAAAGAAGTGGTGCTTTATTTTAGTCACATTTTGCAAATATAAAAAGACATTTCATTCATCAAACATTCTTATTCCTCTCAAAGCACTTAGACAGATAAGAATTGCATTATTTTTTTACTCAACTTTTTGCTGGCCGTCTCCCTTAGTCATCATTTTATAGGGAAAAGGATTTCAGACATTACTACCTCTCAAAGTGGTAGTCATTTTAACACTGTCATGGTATTGAATGAAGTTTTCATTCTTAAAAAACCTATAGTATCAGATGACACCAAGGCTGGAACCAATTACTCGATTCCTTCCTAGGTTACACATGAACTAAACTCTGAAGTGACTAAACACAGTTTTGATAGTTAACAGATGCCAGCTTACCATTCTCAAAATCAGAAATTTTATCATTCCTATCTAAAATACATAGATTTCCTTTGCTATAACTTTGTTATCCCTGAGAGTGTATTGCTAGGAGACCTTTAGAAAATGAAATAGACAATTTAATCCAACAGAAAATTTGGTCCAATATTTTTCAAAGATCTTTAAAAATACATCTTCCATAGCACAATGAAGGTTAACTACAAATATAAAATACACCTGTTAAAATATACCTGTTAAAATGTGTGTTAAATAAAGCTCTCTGTGTATTGAATCAATTATTCACACTACCAGTGTTCATAAAGCCATGCAGCTAGATAAAGTGCATGTCAAAAGAGTATAAATGTTAGCTAAAAAAAAGGACTTTAGGAAGGAAATTATGGTTTTGATCTTCTAATTATATGTAACTATCACAACCTAGTTCTATAGATCCTGATACAGAAGAGAAAGCAGCAAAAAAATTTCATTAGTCTTTGCCTGAATGTTTCTTACAATGTAGGAAATAATTAGGAACCAAAAACCCCAAGCCCCAAATATTTTACACTTGCAAAGTGAGAAAGATGCATAAATCAAGAAAAAAATAGAAAGTAATAAAATACATTCTGAATCTTTGACAAGGATTTTTTATATTATTATTATTATTGTTGTTGTTGTTGTTGTTGTTGTTATTATTATTATTATTTAAGTCCTGGGGTTTTTTTATTTTATGGACAAACTTCTTACTGCAATACTGCCAGACTTTCATCTTAATTTGACCCTGGCCATTTAGAATGCTCACAGTCACAGCCCAGCGCTGTGTCAAAGCCAGTTTGGTTTGGGATTTTTAGGTGGGGTTTTTTTTGTTTGTGAGGTGTGGAGTTTTTGTTTGGTTGGGTTTTTTGTTTGTTTGGTTTTTTTTCCAAATATAACCTCACATTGCTGACAGACTTTAAAATTTGAGGAAATCTTTTCAGGGAGATTTATTGAAATTATTGTCTTATGAATGACTACACAATTAAGTTTACCTTTCAAAAACATAATAGAGGATAAGAGTTTCTCAGGTCAAAGATACAATTTCAAAGTCTGCTCACCCTGCATTAAAACAGCTTTGTTGAGGCATTACTATGGAAAAGTCTCACTCATGATTCAGGACAGGCAAGAACACATTTTATTCTGACACTTCTCACTTCTCAACCATTATGTCATTTTGAGGACTGACTACTAGCAACGAACACTCACTCCTATACTGTAAATTTTTCAGATAGTGAATCTTTTTTCCAGTAAAACAGAACCTCCCTTTGAACAAGGAAATCAGAGTGGCTCTTCTAGTCAGTAGCAAAGAGAGAACAGAAAAAAAATAAAATGGCACTATCTTTACACTGTATTTACATCGTGGTTTAAAATTTTTGTCACAATTCCAAGTCCCAAGAAAATATTTAAAGTTTCTCTACACTCAGAAAAATTTGCTAAAACTGCTAATACATTTCTTTCAACAAACTCTCCCCAAAAGGAATTTAGTAGGCACACAACTAAAACAATGTCCCAAATGCTTAAATGCCATCCAAAATATTCTCAAATCATATCCACAGAAGAAAAGCCACACTCTCTAAACACCAAGCAGCAGATTATTTTAAAATAAACTAACATCACTGTTCATACAAGTTCCGAAAGACTTTGCTTTCACATGCAGTCATCTGTGATGCTGAAATAACTTGATAACATTAACATTAGGTGGTAAAATTATATTTCTTCAACAGCAGTAATTAGTTTTTTGTTTTCCTAAGAATACTTGATTGTGTTAAATATTAAAAGTAATATTAATATAGCAGTATTATTTTTTTAATAAACAGAGTTGTTTTTGACATTTTTCATATAATATTGAAAGCAAATTGTTTTAATATTTTATATTAAAATCTAGATTTTTCAGGAGTTTGTACTCCCATAAAAATGTACCAACAAAGTATAAGACCATGGATTTTCTTTACATAAAGTTTGGTTCATCATGCCACAGAATATATAGAGCCATGATTATATGGTGTAAGCCGCTTTTTTTAGGGTAATATTTAACAAAACTTGTCCATTTTCTATCGTATGTTGAGACCTAATGGAGTCTTCATTGAATCTGTTTTTGATATGTTGCCAACAAACATCTCTGATATATGATGCATTGGAAGTTATGGTATCTATGTATTATATTTTCTAAAGAAAACCCTGTGTATTTTATTTCTTCCCGAAGGACAGATGGAATTTTGCACCTTTTATAACGTTTCATTTTCAAAAATCATAGTTCCCTTATCATTTTTATGTTATAATTTATTTTTGCTTAATGTTGATTTTTGCTGTTTTCCTCTATTATGTGACTTTGAATCAATCAATATACAGGCTTTATGGAGGTTCCATTTTAAAAAATAGCTATATTTGACAGACTAGCTACCTGGACCCACTTTTTGTGGTCCTTATGTTTAATCACTGTTGTCATTTTTATTTGATAATCTGCCCTATTTTGTTTATCTTAATAATTTTGTTCATAGAAATAATCCAGACAACATTGTAGAACTCCATTGCTTCCTTTGAAAGAAAAGGACACCATGTCCTGGGCTGAACAAGTTATTTGATTAATGGATGTGTTTTTATTTCTGTTCTGCTTTTTGCCATGAAAAAGATTTACTGATAAGGTTGCATGCAAGTTTAACTTGAGATGCCTACCACTTAGCACCAACAAATGAAAAGGTGTAAAGTCATCTCAAACCTTACTACAAAAATACTGTATTTTTCAATTACATATTGTGGTGGATTGACCCTGGTTAGATGTCAGATGCCCACCAAAGCTGCTATATCACTCCCTCTCCTCAACCGGACAGGGGATAGAAAATATAACAAAAGGTTCATGGGTTGAGATAAGGACAGAGAGAGACCATTCACCAATTACCAGCATGGTCAAAACAGTTTCAACTTGGGAAAAATAAATTTAATTACCAAACAAATTAGAGGAAGATAATGAGAAATAAAACCAAATCTTAAAAAACCTTCCCCCACTCCTCCCTTCTTCCTGGGCTTAACTTCTCTCACTATTTCCACCTCCTCCCTCCCAGCTGCACAGAGATATGGGGAATTGGGGTTGGAATGAGTTCCTCACATGTTGTTTCTGCCACTCCTTCCTCCTCAGGGGGAGAACTCCTTCCCCCACACCAGTGTGGGTCCCTCTCACAGGAGACAGTCCTCCACAGCTTCCCCAAGGTGAGTCCTTCCCATGACTGACAGTTCTTCATAACTGCTCCAGTCTGGGTCCTTTACATGGTGTGCAGCCCTTCAGGAACAGACTGCTCCAGCGTGGGTCCCCCACGAGGTCACAAGTCCTGCCAGCAAACCTGCTCCTCCAGCATGGGCTCCTCTCTCCACAGGGCCACAGGTCCTGACAGGAACCTGCTCCAGCGCAGGTTTCCCACTGGGTCACAGCCTCCTTCAGGCATCCACCTGCTCCAGAAGGGTCCTCCACGGGCTACAGGTGGTCATCTGCTCCACCATGGACCCCCATGGGCTGCAAGGGGGACAGCCTGAATCACCATGGTCTTCACTACAAGTTGCAGGGAAATCTCTGCTCTGGTGCCTGAAGCACCTCCTCCCCCTTCTTCTTCACTGACCTTGGTGTCTGCAGAGCTGTTTCTCTCACATCTTCTCACTCCTCTCTCCAGCTGCAAAAATGTGCAAGTTTTTTTCTCTTCCCCTTTTTCTTAATTATGTTATCATAGAAGCATTAGCATCATTACTGATTAGCTCAGCATTGGCCAGTGGTGGATCTGTCTTGGAGCTGGCTGGCATTGGCTGTGTCAGACATGGGGGAAGCTTCTGGCAGCTTCTCACAGAAGTCACCCCTGTGTGCCCCCCGCTACCAAAACCTTGCCATGCAAACCCAATACACATGTAAATGTTCTGTGACAGAAACAGTATCCCATCAAAGTCAATGTGACAAGACACATGGAGGATTAACCCACAAATGTCTATCAATGCATTACAAACATTATTTTGCTCAGAAATGTCAGTTGCAATGAATTCAAATAAGATTTGTATAGCTTCAATAGGAAGAGATTATAACATATGTCCTCTCCTAAAATGCGTAGATTGACACTCAGCATCTCATTACCTTGCTGAAAGCAGTATGGTATATATGACAAAAGAGCACCCTAGGTACAAACTGCACAGTTGCCCACTTATGTCTCATGCATTCAAACTAAATGCTCAGATTTCTTCCAAAGAACTATTCCAACCACTTCTATAAGCTCATTGACACTCCTGAAGAAAAGTACCAATTAAAGAAACAAAGTAAAAAACAAAGTAAAAACGTCTTTAGAGGCAGAAGATACCTTTCATCTTTAGCAATAGGACAAGGGGTAATGGTTTTAAACTAAAAGAGGCTACATTTGGACTAGATATAAAGAAGCAATTTTTTACAGCAAGAGTGGTGAAACACTGGAACAGGTTTCCCAGAGAGGAGGTAGGAGCCCCATCCCTGGTAACATTAAAGGTCAGGTTGGACAGGGCTCTGAGCAACCTGATCTAGTTGAAGATGTCACTGTTCACCACAGGGAGATTTGACTAGCTGACCATTGAGAGAGGTCATTGACCTGGACAAAAGACGACCATCAGCCTAAACAGAGAGAGCTTCATTGCCAGGAGGAAGGAGGAGGGGGAGGACAGAGAACTTCAAACACCCAGTTCAACAGGCATGGAGTAGGAGAAGGCAAAGGAGGTCCCCTACAGCCTATAGAAGTTCAATGGTGGAGCTGATACCCATGTGTAGACCATAGAAGACTCCACACTGGAGCAGAAAGCCTAGCCCAAGGGAAGGTGTGACTGTACTGAGACCCCAGAGATGCTCAATGCCAGAGCAGGGGTGGACCCGCAGAGCTGGGCGGGAGGAGGTACACTGGACTGGCGAACCATCTGAACATCCTCACCATGCCGGGAAGAACGGCAATGGTGAACTGACTGCAACCCCTATTCCCTCTCCCCTGTGCTGCTGGGGGGGAGAACATGGAGAAATCAGGAGCAAAGTTATTTGAGCCCAGGAAGAAGAGAGGGGTGTGAGGAAGATGTCTTAACATGTGGTTGGTATGTCTAACTGTTCTACCTAGATGAATGTGTACGAATTAAATTGATTTCTATTTTCCAAGTGGAGTCTGCTTTGCCCGTGACCATAACCAGTGAGTCAGCTGTTCCTGTCATCATTCTAATCTGTGCTCCTTTGTTGTGATTCCCTTCCCGTCTCACCAGGTGGAGGGAATGAGTGCAGGACCACATGGTCCCACCTGTGGGTTAAACCACCACATGTATTTAAATTTAAATATAGAAGTCATTCCAAGCCAACAGATGAGACACATGCATAAAATTAAATACCCAATTAATGATTTTCTGGGCTGAAGCCAAAACAAGTTTGCTGTCTCAAAAAATAAATTTATGTTGATTAGTTGCATTAAATTTTCATAGTCTTACTGCTGCAGATACATGCAGTCTGCACGTATTGTTGCACTTCAACATCATAAAGTCATATCGTCTTCAAATCTCCAAAACCTGTAAGTTAAGCACACACATTGGAAGGGAAAACTAGGCTCTACCAAAAGTCAATTACAGGTTTTTTATCAACTTAAATGAGTCCAGTAGCTCACTTTGGTTGTATACTTTTTATATGTCTTAATTAAAACCATTAGAAGAGGAAAAGCAGCAATGTCAATAGCACAGGGGCATTAACTGACCTCTCCAGAATGTTTATACAGAAATTGTCCTTCGGACATGCTAAAAGACCCTTTTAAGATATACACTGTTTCTTCACCAAGAGATTATCAAAATTTCTCACTTTTACAACAGAATAGAGACAAAGCCAAAAACTTTTTCCATTTCTGCTCTAAGGTGCAACAGCAATTGAAGAGATACTACACAAATGATTCCATCTTAATTGTGATTTAAACATACACAACAATTCTGTTTTGCCATGACAATACACTGTAGCCTGTGAAGTTACTCTTCTGATTTTAAAAACTGAGTATGTTCATTTGAGCTCATTCTGAAACCCACAGTAAATCCTATTTGCCAAAGTGGAGCAAAGGGAAAACATCCAAAAGACAAGGAAATTTTAATCTGTAGCAACTTAATAAAGATATTATAAACAAAGATAATAGCAAAAATAAAGGATTATAACACATTGGTTGATGGATTTGTTTTACATTGATAAAATAGTAACTATTCACTTGAAATTAAAAAAAAATCAAGGATATTTGAAGAGACAATACCTGTTGAAGAGAACCAAATAATGACATAATATTGACAGAAGCAAAATAAAGAACAAGAAAAATTATGTGAGAAAAATATGCATCTGAAACTAAGATTGTGTTTCTAACCTATGACAGTAGCACCATTTTGATGATTGATGATGAAATCATTTCACCTTATGTATGTTGGTGCTGGGCAACGGCAACAGCTTTCTACACCAGATTGAACAGATACAGCCTGATAAATCTGGAAACAAGACTTGGAATGTCAGACAGAAATCAGCTTACTTATAACTGTTAGTGGAGACAAAATACTAAGGGAAAAAAGATATTCCAACTTCAGCAGTGGAGGTCAGGTTTGTGATCAGCTTCCTATGATATCAGGAGTAAGCATCTCCATGTTTTTTTTAATTTACAAACAGAAATAATATAAATTAGTTTTGCTTTGGCACACTGTAACTTCACTAAAATGCATAAGGTTCTTGCCCGCTGTGGTGCTGGGCACCAGAGCAGTTTGACAAATACCACTAATTGGCTACCAAGGAGGATAATCCTGCAATTCGGAACTGGATTTGTCTGTTCTTGAAGCAGGAGTGTCATAAAGAAAATACACAAATTCAAGAAAGTCACAATGGAGATAAGTCTGTTTTGCACCCTGTGACATATCTAGTCTGGAATTAGACTTTATCTAGTTGAGCAAACTGGTGTGAACTGTCTATCATCAAAATTATTTTTCTTTTAATGTCACAGACTACATGTGCATGACGCTGATAGTACACAAACTTACAATTGAGAACACTGTCAACAATGGAACATGACAGTTCACAATTTTGTGGCTTGCCAAGATTATAGCAAATTTTCTCTTTCTACCCTTCTTTCCTTTCTCATAGTGCTGTTAGATATGTTCAAGGGGTTTTTTATATACTTTCTTTGAGATAGTAACAAACCTAACAGGAAAAGTTTTTAGTTTATATCTTCCCAAAGGATTCTTTACTTTTTTTCTATATTATAACAATATTTCTAGAAGGCTTTATATCTTGCTCTGATACAAACATGTAAAAATTGGAAATATAGCTAAAATTAGTAAAAGAGTCAGATATGGGAGAGATCTTTTCTTGACCTGGACAAGAAAACTGAGGAATCCTGCATATGTTGTACACACAGTGGGCAAGTTTTTTGCACAAATAGACATTTGGCTACTTTCTAAGAATTTATTGGTGCAATTAAGAGCATGAGGCTATGACTTCTTGTAATTTTTAGTGCCTCGTTGTTATTTTGCACTACTCCATCCAGGCTGTGTTTAAGTAATTTAAGGTACTAAATTACTATTGTTCTTATTAAGTGTCTGCTAATAAAAATACATCTAAACACTTATTCTCATACTCACTTATGAAAGGTTGTAATGATGCTGAGCTTCCAAGACTCATTTTACAGGAAGAATTCCCCTGAAGTGGAATTTACAGAGACCTGGTGCAGAGACTGGACACATTGCAGCCCTACAAACCTCATCTGCTTTTCACTGGAAATTCTTTAAAGTTTTATCTGCTTGTTCTTTTGGGGTTTTTTTTCTCCTCTTTATACACTAATGAAGCACTTATTGAAATTGTCTTTTTAAAAAATTAAAAAAAAAAAATCCTGCATATAAAACATCTGTCCAGCTCCCCAGTGGAGCCAAGAGGCTCCTGTATTTCAGGCAAGCTTCTAGGTCTAAATTGTCAGGAGCTCTTCCATCAACTCCAAGTACCTCGGGAAGGGGTAGGCACAAATACAACTGAAGGCCTAGTCCATAATGCTCCCTAGATTGCTACATTTTGTCCCTTGTCTCTTAAACAACAAGGAAAAGATGTCTAATATTAAAGTCAGTCATCTGGCCTGTCCCAGCATAGTTACTTAGACAATAAATTTTGCAGAATCAAGTTTCATGGTATTGAAACAGTGTAAACTCAGAGATACATTTTACACTTTTTTTTCTATGTCCTATATCAAAATAAGCAGCTTCCAAGCAAGTGTTTTACTACCCAGTCTCCTTCTGATTGTGTCCAAGCAACTTACCTTTGCTTAGCTACACGTTGCTGCTGGAGACATATATTCCACTAGTATTTTTTTTTTAATAATAAACAACAAAAAACTTCTGCATATTTGTGTATATCATGCTCAATGCCTGACAATATTTTCTGTGAGCATGAAATTTTACAAATACATTACTTATGTAATGCTTTGAGCATATAAAAACTTGAGTATACAAAGGAAACTATGACTACTGAACAATTACTTAGAAATAACATTTTTTATTAACAATATACACCTAAAACTGTCAAGATTTTCACAACTGCAAATAAAATCTAATATGTAAAAATACAAGCTTATACAAGAACACTGACTACACGCATTTCTTAAACTGACTAAAAACCTGGCAAAAGATGGAAAGATTTAAAAAGTAACTGTATATAACTAAGTGAAAGTCTTGTGTTCAATATGCACTAGTGGTCTAAAAAGCAAATAAATAGTTGGATATACAGGTGATGTGATATTATATAATCAACCCCAAAATTACTTGCCACTAAATAAAACAATTGTACACCTACATACAAAACATGACATTTCTTGTGAGTTTTTCTCAACAGTAGGTGAGATTCAGAGATGAACAACAGTCATTAAGAGGATTGAAGGACTTTATTATTTTTGTTAATTTCAGCTTTGAAGTAGTTCTGAAAGGCTTAAATCAAGATTAGGAAAGACTGTAAAGATGAGAACTCTTGAGCAAGAAATGGTAAATTCATGATGCATTCTTCTTTAACAATAAAAGAGTAATGTAACCAAAGAGCACTGCACTTCCCAATAAAATGAAACTTCTGTAAGGTTAGGCGATAGGATTTGCAACAACAACATATTTTTCAGTTTAAGAACCTTGCAGAATTCAGAGAATGTGACATTTATACAAATAGTGAAAACCTCTATTCCTGTCACAGTTCAGATTTTTTCAGCCTCAGAATATGGCACAAACACCTCAGTCATGTTCTAGTAGAATAGTGCGGAACACTCTATATTCAGCTTGCTTATTGCAATTTCAAAGGTGAAAAAGACTAAAAGTTGAATCTTTGGAAAGGCAATCTGCAACTTAGTAATATATTACAATACTAGTATCATTATTACCAGAGCACACAGAACTGCAAATAAAGCTCTGTGATGCTATGCTGTAAAGACATGTGTTGAGAGATCTCCGCTGAGCAGTTTTAATATTGTGAATAGCCATGACAAGAAAATGGGAGAAAGTGAGCAGAAACACAGTGGCAAAAAGTCACTTACCAGGGTCAAAAAATAGGTCAGAGAAAATATAACACAGGTTTCCTGATTTCTAGTATTGACATATTAGGGACTGCTCCAGATACATATTATGAAAAATTTCAGGCACATATGAAGACTTTCTTTGATTATGGTAATGAAATTAATGGGGATTTAAGATGCTCTATTGTGGTGGTTTAACTCTAGTTGCTTGCTCACCCCCTACACTGGTGAGATGGGGAAGAGAAAACACAACACAGGGGCTTATGAGTCAAAATGAGGACAGGGAGGGCTCATTCACCAGTCGTAGTCACAGGCAAAACAGACTCCACTTGGAGAATAAAAATCAATTTAATCCGTACACATTCATCTAGGTAGAACAGTTAGACATACCAACCACATGTTAAGACATCTTCCTCACACCCCTCTCTTCTTCCTGGGCTCAAATAACTTTGCTCCTGATTTCTCCATGTTCTCCCCCCCAGCAGCACAGGGGAGAGGGAATAGGGGTTGCAGTCAGTTCACCATTGCCGTTCTTCCCGGCATGGAAGTCCAGGAACAAGATGTTCCAGAGCAAGCTTCCCATGGAGTTACAGACCCCTTTGGGCACAGCTCCGGCATCAGGATGTTCAGATGGGTCTCCAGTCCAGTGTACCTCCTCCCGCCCAGCTCTGCGGGTCCACCCCTGCTCTGGCATTGAGCATCTCTGGGGTCTCAGTACAGTCACACCTTCCCTTGGGCTAGGCTTTCTGCTCCAGTGTGGAGTCTTCTATGGTCTACACATGGGTATCAGCTCCACCATTGAACTTCTATGGGCTGTAGGGGACCTCCTTTGCCTTCTCCTACTCCATGCCTGTTGAACTGGGTGTTTGAAGTTCTCTGTCCTCCCCCTCCTTCCTCCTGCCAACGAAGCTTTCTATCTCTGTTTAGACCAATGGTCATCTTTTGTTCAGGTCAATGGCCTCTCCTCCAGGTTCTCTCCACCTTCTTTTCAAGACAGTCCTTCCCCTCACCAATATAGATTTGCAGAGGCGCTTCTCTATAGCTAATTGGCTAAGCCTGGGCTGGGAGGCAGGGTCCACTGTGGTTTTCTCTCTCACATCCCCCACTTCCCCTCTGTGTTTTTGTTGATATTTACTAATCCCTCTCCCTTGCCAAACCAGTTCTCCCTCTCATAAATATGATTTTGCAAAGGCATTTTCACAACTACTGATTGGCTCAGCCTGGGATGGAGGCAGGTCCATCTCGGAGCCAGGGAAGCTTCTCAAAACTCCTCACAGAAGCCATCACTGTAGACCATTCCCCTGCAACCAAAACCTGCCCCTCCTCAGCTCCAACACATTTATATTTTTTATAACCTGGTCATTTTCCCCCTTTTTTAAAAAATTTACTCTAGCATTCTACAATTCTGAAGCATCACATTAGGTCTTCAAGTCTAGCCAACCTTTTTATTGCCTCTAACCGACATCTCAAAGAGCATTTTGTGTTAGTAACCTGAAGACTTAGAGCCAGCTTCTGAAAATGAGAAATATTTCAACTATATTAAAAGCAGGGGTAGCCTGCCCTGCAAGGAGTGTATTCAAGGAGAAACTAAAAAAACAAACAAACAAGCAAACAAAAAACAAACCAAACGAACAAAAAACAAAACAAACAAAAAAATGAACACCAGCAACAAAGGCAGAAAAGAACAGCAAATCATGAAATAATGATGCCCACATGTGATCCTGACACATGTATCTTCTAACTCATTGCAGCCTCCCTGCCACCATGATCACACAGGTCAGACATAACTTTTAACTGACCAATTCTGTATTTCAAGATGAGACAAAATAACAGCCTAAAGACAGCTTGGCAGCCAGCATACACCACCTGACAAGTTTGAAGCTAGGAGTCATAGACCTCAGCAGCAGCCTCATGGTGTGTACTCTTCCCAGTTATATAGCCACATAATCATGTGTTGTATAACCAGACACAGTTCAAGGGAATTTCCATCACATAGTCATACACATTCTTCATACAAACTTTACATACAGGTGAGCATTAGCCACATATATCCAGCATCCATACTGCCCAAGTAAAATTATGCATGGAGTCTCGAGTTTTGGCCAAGGAATTTGTCAGACCAGGATTAACAGTATCAACGTAGACTAGTTCAGAAAGCAATTGGCTGATGTGGTTAGAGTGACCCAGGTGACAGGAAAGCAAACAAAACACATGTCAATTAAAAATAGATAGTAAGAAAAAAATTACCAGGGTCAGTTTTGCAAAGTAAAAGATAAGGGAGGTCTGGAAAATCTTATTCCTGCAAATGTATGTTTACACCATAAAGCACAAAGTTACTTTAACCTTACCATATCATTTGTAACTTGTGTTTTTATTGTTTGTAAAATTACCTACCTCCTAAACTTTATCAGTAGTAACCAGCTCTATGACAAGCCACAATAGTGGATTAGATGGATAGTCTCAACAGCAGGTGAAGAGACACCATTTTTAATATTTGTTCTGAGTTTTCCAGCCATTAATTTCTTAACCTGATACTCGTCATGTTTTGCACTGCAGTTCAGAAGCATGACAGAGGTCCAAGTTTGTGAGCTGGCTTCTCTTCAATAAGAAAAGCAGGAACCACTGGGCCATATCCTCCACTGAATTCCCTTGCATCTTCAGCACCACTTCCACTTCACATTCGTTGTAATTCTACACTCTATTGCCCAGCTCTAGTAGAGCAGAGATCTTACCTGACTGAGCTCTATATGAGACAAAAAAAATAGTCTATTTGCTTTCAACTGTTAGGGCTGGCTCACGTCTTTGTGCCTTTCCCATTGATCAATAATGATTAATAAAAATTACAGTCAGCCTTACCGAATGGTGTTTACAGCTGTGAAGAGTTGATCAATCATGTAACTACCTATGATTAGTTAGCACCAGATAGGAATATATTCAGTAATAAATTAAAAGCATTAACTCCAGATAGACTTTCCAACTTTAATCTTCTTACAGAGTAAATAATACCTCTCATTAGCTGTTCTTTATGGAGTAACAAATAACATGCTTTTCCCTCCCTCCACCTACAGCTCCCTTCTGACTCTCATCAATCCATTCATGTAGGCACCAGAGACATTTTTCTTTAAGTTAATATATGCAGATGTGTAGTGCTTTGTACTTGTTCTCCTCTCTGCTTCTATTCTGTAGTTATATCAAATCTGCCTCAGATTATTTCACTGATGAATGGAGGATATATTAACCGGATTTTGGAAGCCTATTTTGCTATTGGACTTAATGGGATTTCGAACTGTTTTAGAGAAAGCAGAGCTGGGACCATACCAAGTACTTTTTCTTATCAGTGAATTATTTTATAATTAGAGTCATGCTTTTTGTAAGAACATAACCATATTGTAGTGTTCATCTTATGCTTTTTTGCTATGTTAAGTCTTCCTTTATGCTGTAAAACTACTTCTCTGTCATTCCCTTCTATAAAAAAAAAATCAGACTGTGAAAGGTGATATTACTTTTATTGAACTCGTATGAAAGTTAAAGGAAAGGTCACTGGTACCACAGCACAGAGGTAGGCATGGGTCAGTTCTCCAGTGAAGTGGGCTGTTATTATTAGCTGATGACTTGGTCTGATAGTGGAGTGTTTTGGAAAAGATGCTATATTAATTAGAAGACTTTGGAAGTGCAGTGTCAAGAATAGGATCAACTGACACGCTTTCCTGTGCCTAACTGCATAATCCTGTTTCCTAACATAGACCCATGCCCTTCTCTACCCTCTTGTCTGTTAAAACATTTATGAGAGCTCCTGCAGCAATAAGGCCTCCATAAATCTTCTCTGACACCTAACACCTTTGCACCTGCTCTTTTGAGTTTCACACCCATCCTGCTAATGTCTGTCATACCAGTTCCATAAAGCAGCTGTTGCTTTGCATGGACTGACAGCACTTTGACCAACTGCACCAGAGAGCAACTTGTCATGAATGTTAGGCAAATTCAAAGAGAACATAAGCACTAAGAAAAGAAGAGCAGGATGAAAACATGTCTAACAGAAATAGATGCAGGCCAAGCAATGGGAAAACAAATCCAAGACTGTGAAATGCATGCACAGAAATGCTGATCTGATTAGAGTCAACTGGAATTTTCCCAGTGACTTAAAATTAAGAATATCACCAGAAATTGGCTTAATGCTGTTGTCTTCACAATACCAAGTTATGCTCTTTATTACACCACTCATCTCTGCTTTATGGTCCTGAAAAAAACACACTAATAAAATTCAGTTTTTAAGAAATCGAGTACATTACTCCTTTGTAACTTTCTAAAAATTCTACAAATGTGAAGATTTTACGGGTCCTTTATAATTCCATTGAATGATAAAGAAAGAATTTAAGTGTGACTTCCTCTGGTGCCCAACTGGATAGTGAAACCCCTAGGAAATTAATACCTTGTACTTACCCTTGATTATGTTTTTCATTTTATAATTGTTACATAGGTTAAAAAAAAATGGCAAGGGAAAGAAGCAGGTTTGGAAGTTTGCAGGTTTGGAAGTTTACAGCTTTGAAGAACAATGTGCTGGTAAAACAACCTGTAATTTTACATTTCTATAGAGAGCGCTGGTGCCCTGCCTACATAACAAGGTATGGCTTTGGGAGGTGTAAGCCACAGATCACAAAGACGAGTTACATTGAAATGCCCAGTGGGGACATTGAAGTCTACCCACATTTGCAAAGAGCTTGTGCCTCTGCTCTTCCTGCTAAATATTTTACTTTACTGAATAGGACTGATCAGAGAAACAGAACCAGACCAAAAGACACTGAAAACATTCCAGCTGTCAAACCTCAGTTTTAAAGTAGCTTTTGAAATTTTATTAATATATAAAAAATTGTGTATGTCTGTTCTGGATACTGCTATGTTTGAAAAAGCTAGGACGCTACTGCTAGTGCCTAACAAATCTCCAATCATATCAGCTTTTCTTTTTAGGGCCACACAAGTTAGCATTCTTGAAAGATGCAGGAGGCAACTAATTATAATTATATTTTTCAGGTAAACAAAGCAGAGAAATGGCACCAGCTCTACTTCCTGCAACTCTAGGCAACCTGCCCAGAGGGGATGCATTACTGGACCTATTGATGACTAAGTTAATTGGTGACATCAAGATTGGAGGCAGCCTGGGCTGCAGTAATCATGTACTGGGAAACTGCCCTCAGAGACAAGGAAGTAGAAGAGAGCTGGAAGATCTTTAAGCACATTTTACAAAGAGTGTAAGAACTCTCAATCCCTAGGTGTAAGAAATCAGGCAAGGAAGGCAAGAGACCAGCGTGGATGAGTCAAGACCTGCTGGTCAAACTAACAGGCAAGAAGGAAAGGCACAGGCAGTAGAAAGAGGGACAGTTATTCTGGGAAGAGTATAGGGCTGTGCAGGGATGGGGTCAGGAAGGCCAAGGTATGAATGGAGCTGAATTTGATGAGGGATGCAAAGAATAATAAGAAGAGATTCTATAGGTATGATAGCCAGAAATAAAAGGTCAAAGAAAATGTAGCTCCCTTGATGAACACAACTGGCAAACTGGTAACAATGGACAAGGAGAAAGCCACGATGCTCAACAGGAACAGGGCTCTGAGCAACCTGATCTAGTTGAAGATGTAAATGACCATTGCAGGAGGTTTGGACTGAATGACCTTTAAAGATCCCTTCCAACCCAAACATAGAACCCATATGGTTCTATGATTTTGAAAGCTCCTCAAGTCTCTACTTTCTTATATCAGGACTTAACTGAAATCTTCTATGCGTTAGAAGTACAAAACAAGTTTTATTTGGTCTGCTGAAAACACAGTGGGCTAAAACAGACAGAAAGCATAACCTTGCCATTTCTCTGAACTTCAAAGATCAGTTTATACAGGACTGACATGGAAATGTAGGCAAGCATTCATATGCTCTTTCTTTGACAAAGTATTCATATGCTCTGACAGTCTCTGTCTCATTCCTTCATTTTGTGCTTCCCAGACATCACAAAGGATACAGAAAACATTTCAGATCGCTCAATGGGACTGCTCAAATATGATATTGAACACTGTTCACACAATAACTGTGCCTTTTTAATTTATTTTCAATATCAAAACAACTGTCAGTAAGCATTTCTGTCTTGCTGCTGCTGGTGTGGAGTAACTTGCTTGTACCATGACTGACAGCATGTACCACACCAGATGGTACAGATGGAGGAAATGAGAATTTCTTCATCTTCCCATTCTTCTCATTAAAGTTCCTTCAGGTACATCTACAGATACTCTTGGCTGATCTAACATTATTAGCAGAATTTTATAGTATGAAAGAAGAATTGCCCCTTGAACAGAGCAAGGCTGTCTCTTTGCAGCACAAAGCAGATATTCTGCCATTGCACAGGAAATGGGTGATTCAGTAAATAACTGTAGAAAGCAATACTTTCTGAAGGAATCACAGCTCAAAATATGGTCTACAAACCTATATCAGAAAACACATTATTTAAAAGATTGTCTTTATTCCTAGAAAAACAACTTAGTAGCATAACGTGTATGAAAATAGCAATAGAAACTCTATCCAACAATTGAAATACAAATACCAGTATCACACTAATTCTTAATTTCTCACACAGAAGATACAAGAAATTTAGAAACAAATGTATCCAACCCACCCATTCTCTCTGTAGCTACACAATATGGTAGCCAGTGTAATTTCCCTATGCTAAGAGAGGGACTGGATAACATACAGAACATGTCTCTCCTGAGCATCTTAGCTAGAGGAACAAATTCACCTCCACAGAGCAGTCTTATTAGCTGTGTGTCACCTCAGGGAAGACTGTGCCCTAAACACCATAGAGCACCTTCTTTTTCTCAGCCTGGTTACTGGGGTCTAGAAATTTTGGGGTTTTTTTTTTTCACAAACTGTCTGCATAAATGTAATGCTACATAGATTGCCTTTTCTAATATTTACATTTTATTTCAATTTATATTTTCAGAGAGGGGCATTCTTAATTTACAAATGTGGCCAAAAGAGATTTGAATTCAACTGCAGATCCATAAACCTTTTCTTACTGTGTAACTAAGACTAATCTAATATTGAAGTTAAATGGAACATTTTAAAATCTAAAAATGTTAGACATTCAATAGTAGAAGAAAGAAAAATAAATTGAAAAGTAGACGTTGGACCAGCTTGCTCTTCCTTAGGCATACTATGGAATGGTATGAAATTCTAAGCCTTTGGAACGTAAAAGATGAGAGCACATATCCTCATTTTTTTTTTAATGAAGCGTTAGATTACCTCATTTTCAAATTCAGTGAGATGACTTACAAAGTGCTGGAAGTGGTCTTTGAAAACAGGGATAGAGTTTTCTACAAGAAATTAACAGACAAATGGGCAATGTGCTTGCCTCCTGATGCTGTGGCAGCACAAGGCATATCACTCAAGGTATGGCTCCAAAACATACCCAAATAGAAATCACAGAATCACACAGAATGTTGGGGA
>NW_010323732.1:36144-72256 GCF_000700745.2 Antrostomus carolinensis | reverse complement strand
CCCCTCAGGCGACCGCTCTGCCCCTCACACATGCACGCGGCCGTTAATGACCCTCACCGCTGGAGGGGTGACGTGCCCTGTTTAGCCCCTTTGAAGGAGGAAAGCACCAGTAGAAGCTCAGATCCTAATCCTTTAATTAAAATGCTCCTTTTTTTGGAAATTTGGCTAGAAATGGAGAAGCCAAACACCCCCTGGAAAGATATTTACAGGCACCAGAAACCTATTTTTCCGTGCTGGAATGATTTGCCAAACTATGGTGTGAAAAGAGGGAAAAACAGGGATCAAACTCCTCTGCTGCTTCCAGCAGAAAAGTAGGAACATGATAAAAAGAATCAAAACATAAGTAGTGACATGATAAAAAAGATCAAAAATTAAGTTTTTTTTTAGGGAAAGTCAACAGGAGATTGCTGCTCTCCTTGTAATTTTAAAAGAAGGTAACAGACAGTTAAATCAAGGGGACCTGGTGAGGATGGTGATAGGGAATTATTTGTGCATGATGCCCTTAAGCTGCTGTACTTGTTGCTGCAAGCTGTCGCTGGTGCTGGAGGACTCAGGAAAGCTTCTAGCAAGCAGATAACAGGAAAATAAAATGAGGTGGTAATAATAATCCCAGGATAATACTGAGGTATGGACTCTCTGAAAAAGGATGGCAGTTCATCAGAACTGTAAAGGAAGACACTTCTCCCATGGGGCTGTTACAATGCATGTTGTCACCATGAATGTCCTCCTCCCTCCTCAGAGATGCTGGGGATCCAGCAGTGCTGGAGCACTCAATGCATTGTGGGTTGGATCTGGGATGGCCACCCTTCAAATGCTTCAGCTGCCCCCACTGCTGAGATCTGGACACCAAGGAGGACACCTGCGTTCAAGCAGACAGTGATGGGCTGGTGATGACACCTCATGAGGATGCATTGGCCCAGGTGGAGGGCCCCGAGCAGAACAGAGCACTCTTCCTGTGCTTCCTTTCCGGCTCATCAGAGATGTAGTGCCTGGGGAAAGCTCTCCCTGAGGTGGTTGTCAGAGCTGGCAATCACATACTGGAACGGGACATGGCCAGTTGACGTGGCTCTCACTTGTTTTTGTTGTCCCCACACTGCCACACAGCCAGTGCTGGGTCTTGTCCCCATGGATGTCCACCAATGCCCACTCTACTTGGAAGAAGGGCTGTGCACACCCATAAAACAGTCATTGTAATGAGATACTCTGGTCAGGACCAATTTGCTTCCAGGTGTTTTATGGCTTGCCCGTACAGGGACCAGCTCAAGCGTATGGCTTGCCTCACCTGCTACCCTGGGTAAAACAAATAGTTAAAAAAGATACAGTTCCTCACATACAGCCCTCTCCTCCATGCCTGGACACAGCTTTTCCTGGGGAAACGTGCTCTTTCGCGCTTAAAAATAGGAATACTTGATAATAGGTAATGAGCATACTGGCAGCAAACAAGCCTGGGGAACGAGCAGTGGGGAAGCAACCTCTGATCCGTGGTTTATAAGATAATGTGATTAAACACCATTTCCTGGAGAAGGGTGATTGCTTTTATTGATACAGAAGGAAATAGCAAAGATTGTGTAGGGGATGAAGAGGCCCTGGTTCCCATTTCCAAAGTGATTGATGGGCTCTGAGCAAGGGATTTCAATTCTGCTGGGCGCTAGAAAATAAAAACACCCAAGTTTATTCCCCCCTCAGAGCACAGCTGGGTCTGCTCAGAAAGCCATTAAAATGAGGGACATAGCAGCAGCAGAGATGGCTGTTAAAGAGGCACCTTATGAAAATGGACATGTTAAATAAAAAAATAATTAAAAAAAAAAAAATAGTGTAGGGCATGTGTTGCAGCCAGTCTGCCTGATCTCCTTTTGGTGAATGTCAACCCAGTGGTTTCCTGTCAGTACTTTGTCTGTCTTCAATGCCTATATGAGTCCAATAAAACAGGAGTAATTAAAATCCCAGGAGAAAATACAGTGTCTGTGAAACCCATTGCATAGGTAGAAGGACATCTTGATGGCTACAAGCCTGTTACTGCGCTGTTAGAACCATAGTAGTTGGAAAAGACCTTTAAGATCACCAAGTCCAACCATAAACCAACACTACCAATTCCACCTCTAAACCATGTCCCTCAGCACCTCGTCTCCCTGTCCCAATGCTTGACTGCCCTTTTGGTGATGAAGCTTTTCCTCAGATCCAATCTAAACCTCCCCTGGTGCAACTTGAGGCCATTTCCTCTTGTTCTATCACTTGTTACCTGGGAGAAGAGACCAAGACCCACCTCTCTACACCCTCCCACTTTCAGGGAGTTACAGAAGTTGTCAGGTAGTTGTTAGAAACCACCCATGGGTGTCTGCCTCTTGCTGTTGTTGCTTTAGCTGCCAGGATGAGATGAGATGAGTTTTACCAGTGCTGGGGTGTGCTGGCACCATGCTTTGCCTCCTGAGATGAGAAGTCTGGGAGAGGTAGGAAGCCCCAGGCTTAGTTGGGGATGCTCTGCCCACCATTAATGTCAGCAGCACATTGAAACTGCAGCCACTATGTCACTGCAGAGCATGACGAGTAACCGAGGGAATTCCTAGAAAGCTGTGTGCAGTTGTGGTGCTACCAACTGAGATCTTCCTGCTCAGCTCTGGAGACCCTGGGGAAAAGTAGGAGGGAGAGTATCATATCTCCTCCCGCATCACCTCCTTCTGAAGGTGAAGTTGACCTCCTCTTGGCTCAAGGACATGTATCAGGGTCATTCAATGCTCATGTCCTTCTGCTGCAGGAGCTTGGCAGCAATGACCACTGAAAGTGAGCACAGTCTCTCCCAGCTCCCAGGGACCTTCAAAGACTCTGGGTGAAATATTTTCTGCAAAACCTGTTGGTCCCAGGCTGTTTTGCAGGGAAGCTTTGGCTTTGATGAAGTTCTGCGGGAACCTCATCCAAGGTCTTTCCTGACGTCTCACCTGCTCAGCCGCTCCGTGGGGTGAGCCACTGCACGGATGAAAGCCCAGGCTGCAAGGACACTTGCCTGGTCACATTCCTCATCCCTGCTTTAAAATATTCCGGGCTCTCTCTGGTTCTCTGTGCCTCTTTTTTTCTACTGATTACCGTCGCAGTGAATTTTTAGGGTTGATTCCCTGTCCTCATAAAGGATTATTTGTGTCTATCACTTCTAAATATACCATCTGGTGATTTATTGCCTTGTTTCAATATCATAGGAGAGTTTAGAAGGCAAACCTCAAGCTGTTTACAATTAATTGTGAGCCAATAATTATGTATTTTCTCCCCATTTTCCCATTCCCTTTTCTACACTAAAATTTACAGGCTTGTAAAATTCTTTCCTGTTTGCTGTGGAGAGATTTTTATTTTTTTTTTCCCCCTGGTTTTACCACTTCTCAGCAAGTGAAATTATCATCACCCATTGTGGAAGGGTGGGAAAAAGATTATGAAGTAGCTTATTAACTTTCTCAGTGGTTTTAGCAAAGCTGAGGTCACGAGCAGGGCTGGCTGTCATCTCTCATCCCTGCTCAGCATGCACGGCATCTGACAAATCCTTTCCAAAGTAAAAGCCCTGCAGGTAGTGGCTTGAATAAGGATATTTGGGATGTTATGAGAAATGGAGAGCTGGCCTGACTCACCCAGGACCTATGGGGTTAGTAGAATGATACCAATTTTTAGAATTAATTAGAAAATAATAGGGATGTTTCCCCACTGATTTATTTCACTGAGTAGCATGGTATTTTTTTAATGCACATTTCAAAGAAATTTTTCAACTTTTCTGCTTAAGTCAGGCACCCAGTGAAAAAGGTGTGGTAAAAATTGGTAATACTTGAAACGTATATTCATTTCCAGGTGGATGTTTATAATTTTTAACAGCCAGTTTTTTAAAAAAGCCAACCCTCCCCCCTGCCTGGATATTGTTTTATGGCAATTTACCATCAAAACTAAGCAACAAACATTTTCCCTGAAACTCTTGCAGGCATTTCTGCTGATTTATATTTTCATCACCTAGGATTTTTCACTCCCTGGTCTTCAAGCACTAAATAGCAAAGGGGTGAGCATCAGAGACATCACAAGACAGCACTTTTCATTCAAAAGTAATGAAGAAGAGAGAGAAAGAGATGAGAAAGATTAAAAAAAAACAAGAGTAAAACCTGCGTCCCCTGGATATCTGAATCCAACAGGAAAAGGCCAATTCACACATAAGAGCAGACATAGAGACATTTAGATCCGTTATAATCATCAAAGGAGCTGGAGAGGCCAAGAGGGATGGAGATGTCTAATAACCTACCAACATACCCTACAGGTCTTCAGGAAAGCTTAGAGAAGCCGATGGGAGCAGGCAGCAGTCGCAATGGAGCCTCCCTGGGAGCAGAGAAGGCCAGGATAACACCCCAGACACAGGCAACATCATCAAGGTAAGGACTTGAGGTTTTCTAAAGGATTCACGTGTCCCACAGGAGCTATGCCAGTGCTGCAACCCATTCCATGGTCCTTTCTCTAGTGCTGTGTACCTGGAGCAGAAACTGAGATGTTCTGTATGGTTGACCTGGCCTAGATGTCACTTCAGATGGACATGGACACCTACTCAGGGTGTGCTAGAAGGGTTTTCTAACATGCTTGATGGTTTCTAAGCAGATGTTGGAGCAGGTGCTGAGAGAGCTGCAACCCCTTTGCACCACGGAGCAGCAATTCATTGAGAAATTCTTCCAGCTAAGCCAGGGCACTGCAAACCTGCAGGTGCTGGAGGTAAGTGTGAGAACTATGTCCTCTCCAGTCTCATTAGCTAGTTCTCCCTCCAGCTTGGTAGAAGCCTCAGGAGACACAGCGGGATGGCTGTGTCAGATACCTGACCTCTCCTGGGCTCTTGACAGTGGTATCAGTAGTGGGGGAGTTTAAGACCTCCTGATGACAGAAGAAAACTGAACTTAATTGATGGCTCCAACAAAATCACAGGATCTTCAAGCACTAAACACAAGACCTCAATATAAGGCAGCAGAAATAAAACCCAGATCTCAAGTTTTCCTCTCTGAGGAAGGGCAGACATATAATGATTTCCATCCCATTATTTCTTCCAGGCATCTGCCACTGAGGGAGGAGAGAGCATGGCATTTCCAGAGGACCCTCCTTGCACCAAGCCTCGGAGGCAGTACGTGGGTGATGAGATACAGTTGGCTGCTCTGACACAGGCTGGAGTGTCCTACAGGAACTCCCTGAGGAACTGATGGAGGGATTTATTTGTTTTTCCACTCTTGACCATCCTGATATCTACCAGATGGTCTCAGGTTTGCACCCTGGACAGCACAAAGGCAGGAGGCATCATAGCTGGGCACAGAAAGGCTGAGCAGAGCCTACTGGTTCTACCTCTCCCCAGCAAAGTGGCTCTGCTTCAGGGTGGGTCAGAAAGTGAGGTTTATGTTTCATGGAAACCCCTATGTTTTGATTGGGTTTATTTCATTATTAGCAATGTCATAAAATGAAAATATACCATGGAACAGAAATCTTATTTAAAAATGTCAGTGTAAAAACACAGAAATTTTTCATTTGGCTGGAAAAACAGGACATTTCAACATCCTCCCACAGGCAGAGATGGGGAAGAGTTGAAGGACAACCCAAGCATAAACAGGCTCCACTGCAATGCAGAAGGCTTTGGTTCTTTCTTCAGCCTTGACCTTACCTCTGCAGCTGGCCACAGGGCCACTGCCCCTTCCCATTTCATTGCTTACCTTTTTTTTCTTGTTTTGTTTTAAGACCAGAAGAACCTACTACCTGGCTGCTGAGTGAGATCTTCAGTTGCCTGGAACCGGAGCTGAAAGGATTTCTAGATATCTGCAGTAAGGTCCGCCCATTTGGCTGCGTGCAGGTCCTGGTTACCTTGAGTGACTCCGTCTTTGAGGTCTGAGGGTCTTCCTTAGCTCTCCTCTCATCCTTCCTCAACACTCTCCTGGGCAGCATGCTGCTTCTGGCCAAGAGCAGCTTCAACAAATGCATTGTGAGTGCCAGAAGTAATAAGCCCAAGTAGACCTGAGTGATGTTTGACCTCCTCCAGAATCTTCTAAACTTCTAACATGACCTGCATTGAGGACAGGACTGGTTTATGTCAGGCAGGGCTCTGGTTCTTTGGTTTTGGGAAGACTAGACCCTTATTGCATCAATGATTGTGTCTGTGTGAGGGAGATGGGACAAAACAAACCTAAGTGCCATCTGTGCCTCCTCTTACCAGCATGGCCAAACCAAAGGGGTTTCCCCCATATAGAGTACCAGGAGGCTGTGGGAATGATGGCAACTTGTCAGGTGGCTGGAGCCAAGCTCTCCTGTTGGTACAACAGGACAAACTCCAGGACCAAGCAGCAGGGAGGGGAATTTGGGGGGGTCAAGAGCCCAGAGTTGGCCAAGGAAGCTGGCCCTGAACTCAAAGGGGGAAGTGGAGTACTCACACCCAAACCACAGCTTCCCTGCTCCAAGAAACCATTATGCAGCTAGTGAAAAAAACCCTCAAACCTCAAATTTCTGCCAGAGTGAGCGCTGGTGCTGTTCCTCTCCAGCAGACCACTTTCCAGTGCAACTGAACAGTGCAAGCCACCTTCTGTCCAGGAATTCTCTCCTTTTTATCTGTTCTCAGATTTTATGGTGAACCTGTGCTGAAACAAAGGAGCTACAACACACTGAGACACCCAGCTGTGCATAATGTTGCTATATCCAGGTGAACACACATCATTGCTCTACCTGCTCTTCAGTAGAAACAGGTGAACATCCAGAGTTATTAATATAAAAAATATTATTGCTTTTAGCTAGGAAAGGATTTACTTGCATGTAAACTCCAGTGGAGCAAATGTTACAGTTCTAGAGATCCAAACTGCTCACTCAAGGAGTTTCCTGTTCTTACCCCATTTTCTTGAGAAGCATCCTATAGCAATGCCACAGCTCACTAACATATTTTTGGTGTTGAAAATACAGCCTCCATACCTGGTGGTGAGAAGCACGGAGCTAACGTGCTATCAGTTATAATCTTCTCTCTAAAAACCTGAAGATGCTGAACTCCTTGGTTCAGAACAAAATAACAATCAGGTCCATAGTGATGACACAGGGTCAAGAACCAGGGTATCAGTCTATAAGCTGAAGTCCAGACCAGCAGGGTCATCAGCCAGGTAGACACACATCTGTAACTAGGCTACAGATCAGCAACCCTACACCAAAACTCAAGCACAGAGTGGAAGCCTGGAGAAGAGCTTAAATAACCTCTGGGGCCCATGGATGTGGGTGGAAGCCCTCAGGTGAGGCTGGTTAAGTCCATTAGGGCTAATTAGTGCCCTCAAAGCCCTGTCAGGCCTCAGTGTAAATGGTCCTGTTACTGGCACCTGTGGGAACAACTTTGGGAGTTTTAGTAAAGACACATCTCTCCCTTGCAAAGGGAAAGACACATGGCTAAAATATCCAGACTCTTTTTCCGGGATTTTTCAGGCAATGCAATGTAAGTTGGACTTTCAGGTCCTTTGGGTCAAGGTACACCTCTGTGAGGAGCAGTGCTCACAGCTCCTGTGTGCAATCTCATTGCTTTTTCCTCCCCGTTCTCCTGTGACGTTGCTGCTCACACAGCTCAGCTCCAGGCAGCAGAAAGAGAACGGTTGTAAGAGGACCATCCGGCACCGGCTTGCCCAGCTCTTTGTCCTCTCCTGCAGGTACACAGCCTATTTTTGCAGTCTGATTTCCTTGCAGTTGTTTGCTGAGGGTCTCACGGGGGGAGGAGAGGGTTGTATTGGCAAGGTGGGAGCTGCAGGCTGTGACACTAGGGTCCTACAATTTGGGAGCATCCAGGAGAACTTCCTGGGTGGAAAGGACTTTGCAGAGGGACTGACTTCAGGTTGCTCGGAGGTGAGGTGGTTTCACAGCAAATGCCATCTGCAGTGAGGAGGAGCAGTAACTTTCTGCTGCCTCTGTTAGCAGCTTCCCCCTGTAGCCGGTGCAATCTCTGGGTGCAGTCTGAGCCGTGCTGCAGTCTCAGCTTGGGACCAGGGACAACAGGGTCCTGCTCCAGGCAAGCTCCTCTGACTGCAGCGAGCAGATGTCCCGGTGAAACTGTGCCTGGTGTTACACTGACCTTGCTCCTGTGTCAGTGGAGATTTAGAATCTCTCCTTGTTGGCCATTTCCCATCCACTCCACTGCCAAAGAGCAATGCTGGAGGATACGAACCCAACAGAAGAGAGAACACCAAGGGCCACTGCAAACCCAGGCTGTTGAGTCCCCCACACCCTCATGCTGCATCACCTTGAACCTCTGGCACCAGCTTCACCTTCTGCCTGCTGATGACGTCCAGCAGTTTGAAGGCAAAAGACAAAGCAAAAAGGGGTTGGTGGTGTGGGCTGTTTTCCTGATTTGTGCCATTTTGTGCTGGGTTATCATTAAGGGGGTTTGTGTTCCACCTGTTTTGGTTTTGGTTTGTTTGATTTTTGGTTTTGGTTTTTTTTCTGAGAGGCAGCAGGAGCATCAGGCTTCTCTCGCACCGGGGTGTCATTGGAGAATCTGTTGAGGGTCTCAGAAGAGTGAATTGCCATTTGCATCAGGATTTGGGGCTTTTTAAGAGCCAGAAGTAAACAAATCTAAGCAGAGAGCTGTCACTGATCTGAAGGAAACTTGATTCCATTTGTCACTGAAGTGCTTGTCACAACCCACTTAATTTCCACAGCCAGGTTTCCTGAAGGTGAAATTCACCAAACTCAATATGAAATGAAAACTTCACACCCTCCCAAAAATATCACTCAGGCCACCGGGGCCAAATCCATTTCTTTTTCACAGCTTGGTTCTTCTCTTCTGGAGAAGAGCAGGAGGATCTTCTGCCACTGAGTTAAGCAGCCTGAGCCTTTTAAAATGTGTGTTGTTGATCCTGGGTTCAGGGATCATCAGAGGGTCACCAGAGTCATCAGAGCAGGATGATCAGGGGTCCTGCTGTGGTGTAGATGGGGCTGAAATGAAGCAGAGACATGACAAGTAAGTCACTAAAATATTTATAGCACTCTTAATTTGTCTAAAACTGATTGTCCTCTAACAAGACACCTCGTCACAGTCCCACAGCCCTTGGCCATTCACTCAGTCCCACAGTGCAGTCACATTGGTGGCCCCAGCCAGGGGTTCTGCCATGCTCAGGTCCCACCAGAGCAAAGTGGGGGTCTGAGGTCCTTCCAGGGAGGAGAATTTATTATTTCTGTCCTTGTGCCACCTGCAGGCCAAAAGAAAACCTGTTTGATCTCCATTCCCAGTTCAGTTCACAGCTGCCTGGAACATTTCCCTGAGCAACACTCCTAACCTTCATCTTCTGTGGTTTTTCATGCTAGTTCCCAGCCCTGAGATGTCCTGGAGGGAGGAGTCTATGAATCCACCCCCGTGTTTCATCCAGCACCTGGACCACCTTGTGTTGACTGTGAAGAGCATTGAGGACACTGTGGCCTTTTATTCCAAAGTCCTGGGCATGGAGGTTGTGACTTTCAAGGTAGCATGGGGGACAGGCTCATCTCGGGTCTAGGAGACCTGGAGCTGCAGTTCTAGGCCAGTGGTTAGTCCTTGTGGATCTCTGATAAGGTCTCTGGGGCACCTCCTTGGGGTGGGGATGATAGGATCAGCACAAGCTGCAGGCCATCAAGCTCTGAGTTTCAGCAGAGTGAAGCTGAGTCAGAGGGAAGTCCATGGGTCACTCCACATCTCCAGGGATGTCACGGGAGCCTTGTAGTGGCCAGTTCTTGTCTTGGGTTGCCCCACCAAGGGCCTAGAGTTAGCAGGACTGCAGCCAGGTCCCCTGGACTTTTAGCACTACACAGGTGAGTAAATGCTGAAGGTTTCCACCCCACTAAGTCTCATTGCACTTTGATTCTTTTCTCTGGGGGCAGGGAAATCGCAAAGCTTTACGTTTTGGCAACCAGAAGTTAAACTTACATGAGGCTGGGAAGGAGTTTGAACCCAAGGCTCGGTGCCCAGTCCCTGGCTCTGCAGATATCTGCCTTATCACACAAGTGCCCCTGGACCAGCTGCTGGATCATCTGAAGGTGAGGAAGGTGTAGAGTGTGTACAGGACAGTGTGACCCTGGGAGGAACAGAGCCTCCAAAATGACAATTCAGGGTCTGCGTCTTGGGGAACATCAGAACTGTCTCATCCAACAGCTCATGTTTTCAAAGCTGCGGGGGAAGAATGCACAATGCCCTGCCACGGCTGCCTTAAACATTAAAACCCCGCCCTATGTGTCTTCCCAGGCCTGTGGGGTGATCATTGAAGAAGGTCCCGTGCCCAGAACTGGTGCTGTGGGTCCAATAACTTCCATCTACTTCCGAGACCCTGATGAGAACCTGATCGAGGTTTCCAGATACAGCACAGACGTGACTGTAGTCAACAGAGGAGAACCCTAACCACGACCTATGCTCTGTGTCCCAGCAGGAGAGAACATGCAGAGCCCAGGCTTTTGATGGCCAGTTTACAGGTTCAAGTTTTTCTTTTGCAAACCTAGGACAAGTCTCAAATCCCAGTCATAAAGATAAGGCTGTGTGAACCTTGAGAGCTTTCCCAAGGCAGCCTGCTCAGCGCTCACCCCTGGGTGTGAATCCTACTGTTATAAATCACCATCAATGGAGATTTCATGGCCTTCCTGGAAGATCTATCCTGCTGCTTCTGCTGCACTACTCTAGTTGGGACATTTTTCCTAATGTTTGGCACCCATTTTGCTGCAGTTGAGGCCCCTCGCTGTCCACCATGAACACAAAGGACCTGTCATTCCTCTCCTCTTCGTAATCACTTTTCCATACCTGAAAATTTCTGTCTGCTTTCCTCTCTGTCTGCCTGCTTGGCTTGACTCAGGCTGGCTGGCACTGGTCACACTCACACCAAGCCAGTGGTTTAAATAGATCTATTTGACCAAGGAGCAAGGGACAGGACAAGAGGAAATGGGCTCCAGTTGTGGCCAGGGCAGTTGAGATGGGATGTGAGGAAGAATTTCTTTGCTGAAAGGGTTCTGAGGCATTGGAAGGGGTTGCCCAGGGCAGTGGTGGAGTCCCCATCCCTGGAGGGATTGAAGAGTGGTGTAGACATAGTGCTGAGGGACATGGGTTAGTCATAGGGGACTGGTCAGTGTTGGGTTCGTGGTTGGACTCGATGAGCCTAAAGGTTTTTTCCAATTGAGGCAATTCTGGGATTCTGTGAAATCCAGCTGTGACTGTTGAAGCCCAGTAAGGCAGCAACAGGGCTTTGCTCTGGCTCCTGCCCCAGCGGCGTGTGTCTGGCCTGCACATCCCACCCGCCAAGGGAAGGACACAACGTTGTACTGCAGCTGGGACAGATTTGCTCCTCCTTTCCAGCTCCATGCATGACACATTCCTGGGGAGTCTTTGTCTCAGTCATTCATTTTTGGAACAGCAGCCTGCTTGCAAAACTTGACCCCTCAATGGCAACATGTCCAGAGGCTGGGAGAGCCTCTAGACTGGGAAGAGGAAGGCCAACACTCTTGCCTTCCTCTGTCCAGAAGAGGCATCCAGAGTTGCTCCAGGAGCTCTGGTATGGAGCTGCCTGAATGGCATGGAGGGAGGCAGGGCTGACCCCTGTGAGATGTGTCAGCAGAGCTGGCTCTACCACAGCATCAGCCAGAGTCCACTGTGACTCTGGCTGATGGCACTCGATCACTTGTGGGACTCTCCTAAGTTTTCATCTTTCTTTAATTATTTCAAAAGCAGTTCTTCAATTATTTAAAAAGCATAAAACAGCAAAGAAGCACTTGGGGTTTTTCAGGGTGAGCAGTTCCTGAGCTGGCCACACTGCGGTAGCAATGTTATCGTCACGGAAACTGTGCTGGAAGGCAGAGAGGACTCTTCTGACCTCTACAGTCAAAATCCTCTCTAAAAATGAAATAATCCATGATCTGTGCTATTTTCCCCTGCTAACATTTCACGGGAAATCCAAAATTTTCCATGTTGTGAAAAAATGCAAAGCTCTATTTTAAACTTACATGATCCAAATCTTGTGCTGGTGGTGGCTGTAGAGATGAAAGCTGCTCTCAGCTGGAGTTGAACCATTTGTGGGAACTAAAGACAAGAGCTGCCATGGGAGAAAGCCACAGGAACCTCAGAACCTTCATCTTGTGAATGGAACCCCGGGAGGGGACCCCCGGGGAGCAGAGTCCCCATGGTCCCAACCCACAGGTGCTCTCCAGGGTTCTGAGGGCCCGTGCTGGTCTCCAGCCCTGCCCAGGGGACTCCATGGGTGGGTCCTGCCCACGGGAGAGGGCTGATGGTGACATCCTCATCAGTAGAATCATAGAATCGTTTTGGTTGGAAAAGACCTTTAAGATCATTGAGTCCAACTGTGAACCTAACAGTGACAAGTTCACCATTAACCCATGTCCCTAAGCACCACATCTACCTGCCTTTTAAATCTCTCCAGCAATGGGGACTCCACCACCTCCCTGGACAGCCTGTTCCAATGCTTGTCTACACTTTCAGTGAAGAATTTTTTTCCTCAGATCCAATCTAAACCTCCCCTGGTGCAATGTGAGGCCATTTCCTCTTGTTCTATCACTTGTTACCTGGGAGAAGAGACCAACCCCCACCTCGCTCCACCCTCCTCCAAGGGACTTGGACAGAGCCAGAAGGTCTCCCCTCAGCCTCCTTTTCTCCAGGCTCAACACCCCCAGTTCCCTCAGCCACAAGGGAACTCAGCACACTTGTGCTCCAGACCCTTCCCCAGCTCCGTTTCCTTCTCTGGACATGCTCCAGCACCTCAACATCTTTCCTATAATGAGGGCCCCAAAAAAAAGACATGGACCTGTTGGAGCAGGCCCAGAGGAGGCCACGAGGATGATCCGAGGGCTGGAGCAGCTCTGCTGTGAGGACAGGCTGAGAGAGTTGGGGCTGTTCAGCCTGGAGAAGAGAAGGCTCCAGCGAGACCTCACTGCAGGCTTTCAGTACTTGAAGGGGGCCTGTAGGAAGATGGGGTTGGACTTTCTAGCAGGGCCTGTAGTGATAGGACAAGGGATGATGGTTTTAAACTAGAAGAGGGGAGATTTAGACTGGATACAAGAAAGAAATTTTTTACATTGAGGGTGGTGAGACCCTGGCCCAGGTTGCCCAGAGAGGTGGTAGATGCCCCATCCCTGGAAACGTTCAAGGTCAGGTTGGACGGGGCTCTGAGCAACCTGGTCTGGTTGAAGATGTCCCTGCTTACTGCAGGGGGATGGACTGGGTGACCTTGAAAGCTCCCTTCCAACTCAAATGACTCTATGATTCCATGATTCTCTGATCCTGCTCCAGCCAGCCCTGCCTCAGCTCTGCCCTGCTCTCAGAGCTTCTCCCTGGCCAATTGCTCTTGCCAGCAGAGCCCTGTGAATTTCTGGCGTGGGGCTGTAGTTATTGATTGATTACAAACACGGACCCTGCCTGGCTCTGCACTGCCAGTGTCCTTTCACTGAGCTTGCTACCGTAAATATGTTTGTGGAAAAATCTTTCCTTTTTCTTAATTTTAAGTGTCATTTATCTTGGAACAGTGGCAGAAAGGAGGACAATGGCTCTTTTCTTATTCAGCCTGAGAGTAGAAGTTAGGAACTTTGGTGGCACCATATTAGTTGTTGAATACCCTCAGTGTCACACAAGCTGGTCTATAATTTTCACAGGCCATTTTTTTTCTTGGCTCTTTTAAGGCCTCACTTCCCCTGCCAGGGGGTTGGGCCTCCTGATTAGTTAAGGATATGAAACATTTGCTGTTTGAAACTGGAAATAGTGAGTGAGTGAGACACTTTCCTGGGCTGGGATACTGGAGGTGTTTTCAGGGTCCTAGGCTTTTAGAGGAAATACCATGAATGAAAAACAACTCAGGTATACCTTTAGCTCCTGGATTCTCTGGAAAAGAGAGATATTATTTGGCCCCTTCAACTGATAAGGAGCCAAATAAAAGGAGAGTTGGATCCTACCAGCCTTCCTGTGCCTTTGATTTTACACATCATCTGCTAAAAGGTGTCAGGATCGCATCTGACGGGCCAGCCAGGACATGGATGAGGTTGAGAAGGGTTTCTGGGTCTCAGGGACAAAGTGTAGCCTGAAACCCAACTGAAAAGCTTTTTTTTTTTCTGCTCCAGCACCAACAGGTAAAAGGTGCCAGTTCCCTCCTCTCCTGCTCAGCTTCACTGCAGCATGGTGCTGATAGCATGGAAATGGGAACACTGGAACAAATGTTAGGACAATGAAACCACTGATAATCCACTGAGATGCATTGTTCCCTCTACTGAAGCCTATCTTGGTTCTGTCACACACACCGATTCCCTCGACAAATGTTGAGTTAATGGCTGCCTTGGAAGGAGCTGGCTCTGTGGGTTTCCAGTTCATTGGACTGTGAAACATGGAATGATGTTTCTGGTGATCTCACACCTGACTCGAACCAAGGGAAACTAGAAGCTTGTCATGGAAACTTAGCAAGTATTTGAAACCTGTTGCTTAATGAAGAAACACTAGGTAATTTCTCTTTGTTGAGAGATCACGTTCAACCACAACCAGGCTTTGCTGGCTAATACTTATTGTTCCCACCAGGAAAAACAGCCTGCAGTGTAAATATATGATGCTGGAGAAGTCACTGGCCACAGCCTTCTAGCTAGCCCTGTCCTAGCCTCTGCTGGGTTCCCCAGCTGTTGGAAAGCCTCTGTATTGCATACGTTCAGATTAAAACTGAAATTCTGATGGTCTACATAGTGTAGCATTAAATCTTTATGCAGAAAATGAATTTACTTCAGTTCTTTATTCAGAGAGATTCAGTGTGAATATACTGGGCAATATGAACGAGTGGATTAACAGGTGGGCAAGCAGTTTTGCTTTGCCTGGGAAGTTCTCTGCATAGACCACTACCAGCAAGCTCAAAAGGAACCGGACCACATTCCTTCTTGCCTGTCTAGTCCCATCTCCATCCCCCTTGCAGAAGGCAACCTTCACTTCTGCAGCAGGATCTGTAGCTATACTGTGATGGTATTGGAAAGAAGTCCTTTGGATCAGCAATCCCAGTTTAATGTACAGAGGGATATTGCAACACTCTCCACCTCACTGTTTGGAAAGGACGCAGGGTCAGGAAGCCTCTCAGTGAATGGCTGCTCAGGAGCACAGGTACCGATAGCATCCCAGCTGGAAAGATGAGTCAAGAGCTGAGCCTCAGTGAGTTTTCCCTCCTCTCAGGGGAGAGAAACAGGAATTTCCCAATGTGAGTCAGAGTGTTTATGTGCCCAAGTCACCATCCCAAGATGCCCATCTCTGCACGAGCTATGGAGACCACCTCTGGTGAGCCAGCTCTGCATAGGTGCCTGGGTGACCTGCACAAAGCCAGGAGGGATGATGGGGCACAGCCCTAGGATTGGCAGGGATCACCTCACAGGAGACAAATGATAGAGGTGTAGGATTGATGTGGGGTTCCTCACCAACAAATCACTTCTCATTTAGAAAGGACTGACCTGATTTTGCTAGGATAGAGTTAATTTTCTTCTCAGTAGCTGGAATAGCTGTGTTTTGGGTTCAGTCTAATTATTAAATTGTTATCTCAACCTATGGGTGTCCTGACCTTTCCCCCTCCAACTATCTCCCCTATTCCCTGGGTGCAGGGGGGGAAGGGGAGGAGCGTGAGCAGTTGTGTGGTGTTTGGTTGCCAGCCGAGTTAAACTGTCACAAAGACACAGAGATGACCCATCCCTTGGACACAGAGAAGTGACCAACGCTTCCCAAGTGTTGGAGAAATGGGAGGCTTTTACTGGAAAAGAAAAAAAGTCCCTCTCTGCCTGAGAGTTTAGCAGGACGGGTTGTTTACAGTACCTGATAGATTTTTCATCTGGCCAGCATGACTAACTACCCATGATCTGAAAAGTGCCCAGAAGAGCACTAAGAAAAGCACACAGTTTGCAGCTGAACTTCCTCTTCTTCCCAGACTCAGCAGTTAGGCATTCAGCACAGAAAAAAAAAAACAAACAACTTTGAATGCAGCTTTAAAAAATATCTAAACAGAGTTCCTTCTGGGGAACCGGCTTCCAGATGTGACCCCAGGATCCTCACAGATTTTCATGGGATTTTTTTTTTTATTTAAGATGGCCTTGCAGCTAACTCAGACAGCATCAACCATGAGTTGAAATTTACTCTGTGTACTAATTACTGACACAGACACACCTTCTGCCTCATGGGCTCCTTTGATATGAAAGCTCCTACTTTGACATCAAGGGGTGGGAAATTTCCTCTCATTGGAAATCAATAGTAAAGCACCAATGAAGAAAGGAATCAGTTTCACTGGGACAAGTCCCTTGTCAAAAATCCACTTGCTGTTCCCTCACAGGCTGCAGGCCAGCTGGGAACTATCTGACAGATTCTCCAGGTTGTCCACCATAGTGATGATGGTTTCTATTTTTTCTTCTGAAAGCACATGAGAGGCGTTGGATCGAAACTTCTTCAGGAGCGATTCTTTGCTTAGAGGCTTCCTCCAGTGCCCATAGAAAGTGTCACATTTGCCTGTCAGGACATCCCCGCTGTGCAGGAGCAGTGCCACCTCTCCATACATCTTGTCAAAGTTGGCGACATTATCTTCAGGGTGCTCCACCACCACTTTGTCCAGCAGCTCCCTCAGCTCCTGCCGGTGGATGTTGCTCTCTGTGAAGGAGCTGAAGCCCACTTCACCATCCAACAAGGCAGTACAGGCATTGAATTGGAAGGAGTGTCTAGCCTGGTGTTCAGAGCTGGGGAAAGGTCTATTGATGTACTTGGACACTGGGATCTTCAGCACGATGGTGCGGATCAAAGAGGGAGAGAAGGACCCTGCGTAGTTGATGAAGAGGTTCCGGACAGACAAGGCAGCATCCACCACCCAGTGCATCCCCAGGTGGGCTGGGAATCGCTTGAAAGCAATATCCTGTTTCTCCAAGAGGAACTCATGATGGTCACTTGGTGTGGACAGTGGTTTGGGTTGATAGACACTGTAGAAAGCACTGAATCCAGAGCAGCCAGGGATGTCATCCAGAATCAAGGGGTTAGCCTCCATCCCTCGGGCAGCCAGCAGTGCTGCTTCGAAGCCCAGGCGGGTAGCGTTTCCGATGTGCAATGGCTTGGCTCCTGTTTCTCCAAGAGGAACTCATGATGGTCACTTGGTGTGGACAGTGGTTTGGGTTGATAGACACTGTAGAAAGCACTGAATCCAGAGCAGCCAGGGATGTCATCCAGAATCAAGGGGTTAGCCTCCATCCCTCGGGCAGCCAGCAGTGCTGCTTCGAAGCCCAGGCGGGTAGCGTTTCCGATGTGCAATGGCTTGGCTTGGGTGGCAGCGTTTGCCATGGGTGCCCCTGCGAGCGAGGCGGCGATGCCCAAAGCATGCGCGCACTGGGCAGTGCTGAGAGACAACAGCTTTGCAGTGGCTGCAGCACTGCCCATGGTACCAACCACTGAGGGAGGGTGGAACCTGGAGGAGAAATTGTAGATATGAGCATCTCCACCTGTTTGGGACAAGAAGCACCCAAGCACCTCACCTACCAGACCCACTGATGGGACTGGAAATGAACTGCCAAGTCACCCAGTGGAAATCTCTCATGGCTCTTGTGTGGATGGTATTCACCTAATACAAAATTTAGCCAGCTAAAAACTTGAAACTTCATTGGAGACAAGAGAGTGAGATCAACAGCTCCAGAAAGCAGCTTTTGATGTTCCCTATGAGTAGGTGGCATGACCTGTGTCCATACAGCAAAACATTCTCCCCCCAGACAAATAAGGTGGCCTCATCCAACATGCCCAGGGGTAACAGTTCCTGGTCAATGCTGCCCATTGGACAACACCAGGGCACTACCTGGTGAATGGCAGTTGGCACGGGCAGAAATTGTGCCAGGGACTGTGTCCACAATGAAGCTGTCTGCTTGGCTGTGGGCCACTGCCCATCCTGAGCTCTTGTCCTGGTTAGTTTAGGTGACAACACTGCAGACTCAGTGGTAGTCCTCTTGATGGTTATTTTTGAGGCAAGATCACTAGAGGTCACCAAATGAATATGTGGTGTCTTGGCAGTGTTGGGTTTAGGGTTAGACTTGATGATCTTAAAGGTCTTTTCCAACCAAAGCGATTCTGTGATCAGCTCTGGCAGATCTGGCTTTTGGTTCTCAACCAGGCTTTACCATGACCCTGAGTTCAGCTGGACTTAAATTAACATTTTGAAACCCTGAGTAGGCCTGTTAACAGGCTTACCAACCCTCTTCCTACTCAGTGAAGGACAGGAGGTTTACCTCTTTGGAATGTCATGAGCCTCAGTGGAGAAATGCATGAGCCTTCCTTGCACTTCCAGGCCCACATTAAATGCCAGCAGGAAATCCATGCCGTTGGGTTTGGTGCTTGGAGGTAGCATCTGGGAAGCTGCCAGAAGAGCTGGCAGAACAGCCCCTGACGGGTGAGTAGCAGGGTGCCAGGTATCATCAAAGTCCATGGAGTGAGTCTGCCAGAGAAATGGAGATAAGGACATGCTGGTGTTGGGGCTGGAAGCTGGAGAAGCTGGGGGTCTTAGCTGATATTGCTGAGGCTACATCTGTAACAACCTCCACCCAGTCACCTAGTGATCCCCATGATGGCTGTTTGGTCCATCTAAAAGCAGAGTGCAAGACTGCAGAGGAGCCCATGACTTCTTGTCCCCCATTACCCCTCCCAGACACCAGTTTGCTTCCTGTAATACTAACTAGTGTCTTTGAAGGCACCACAAAGCAGAAGTTCTCCTGGTAGATCCTGCCTTACCGCAACTCCGTTGGTGAATGCGGCCAGTGTCGGGGACAGCTTTACTCCTGGCTTGCCATAGACAGAGCTCACGGCAACTGAAGAGTACAGCTCCTGTGGAAGGGAGGGAAATTCAGGTGAGGACCTTGAGTGGAGCAGTGATTGCAGGATGCCAGAACACCCTTTTTACTGCAAGGCAAAAGTCCTACATCAGCCATGAAACAAGGCCATGGTTGTGGTGGTGATGACAGGGTGGAGACCACATAACTACGTGGTAATATGGGGCTGCTCCTACCCGGCAGTACTGCAGAGCGATATCAAACACGTGCGTCGTGCTGCCCACGAGGCCAACCCCAATGCTGTCGAGGATCATCCTCTTGCTTCTGTGACGAACAGTCTTGGACAAGTGCTCGGGTCGAACTGCGTGGATGAAGGAGGCAAAGCTGCTGGTCACGGTCTCCTCTGGAGCACTCCTGGCCACCACTGCAGCAGCAAGAGAGAGGGGAGGGGGTAAAGACACATGTGGGACATGTTCTGAGAGCTCACAGGTCTTCTCTCTCTGGTCTCACTGAATTTATTGAAGGGCAAAGGCAGCTGGAGAGTGCAGGATCTGCCCAGCATGTCCTTAGGGTGACAGGGCTGCACACAGCCCTACACATCTGGGAGGTGATGTACAGTTTCCTGTAATGTCCCAGGCTCAGAGCCTCTCCCCGAGAATGCCATTTGGGCCCAGAGTCACCTCCTGTGGCTCCAGGCACTTGGTGGAGTCTAGGAGAGGAGCATCATTGCTCCAGACTCCCTCTACAGACAGTGGAGAGATGATCCTGGAGAGAGGGCTGACATCTTCTTTGAGAGAAGGTGCCATTTCTCCCTCATCAGCAGCCCCAGGAGCCCAAGGCAAATAGGCTGGTGTGAATACTGTCCCTCTCCATGGGTCTTCAATGGTCTACAGCACATCCTATCTCCTACTACCTTCATCTGCTGTGAGGACTACTCTGTGCACTTCTTGTGGGGGCTTCAAGAAGGTTCAAGAGAAGCAGTTCCAGGGCTCAGACACATCTCCCCACCCTGGGTTTCAAGGAACCATCTTTTGAGGGGTCAATACAAATGACATCCCTTTATCTGGAGAACAGGCAGAGCAGGTGTCCTGCTACATTACCAGTGGTGCCCTGTTGGGAGTGGACCACATAAAACCAAAACTTCCATTATTTCTTGGCAAGCAGGACTACCCCTAAAGCCTGGATTTATCTAGACCTTTGGTTCTACAAGGAACTGAGCTATCTTGACTCAGCCAGCAAAGCTCCTAAGCCCTATGTACTCAAAAGGATGTTAACGCTGAAAAAAAAGTCCTTTATGGATCCTTTCATAGTTGAGCTCAGCTTATCAGAGGATTCAGCAGATGCTTCAGATTAAACCAGAAGATCTCCTGAGCTTGATGGCTGAAGGAAAGTTCTTCCTGTCTCCAAAAACACCTTTACTGATAGACAAGAAGCAGCACATCGAGCTCCCCAAGGCAAAATTAGTGCCTGTGTTTATGAGCTGTAAGGGTCCTGGGCAGACAGCACAAACTCCTGGCACTTTTGGATTTGCAAACCATCATTTCCAAATCTTTGGAGGTGTTAAAATTCTGTGGAAAATATCCAGTTTGGGACCATTGTACTTTTTAATGTCAGAGCCAAATTGCTTTATTTTGATGGAAGCATAATTCATAGAATTCTAACTGTTATGACCATTATAATTTATAATATAATTTTGAGAGTGCATGTGAGAGTAGGAAAATGTTAAAATTCAGTATAGCTAACATTTGCATGATTGCAAATCCATATATATATATAGATATGGATTTGCATATGTATATATGTGTGTATATATATATTTGCATATGTATATATTAAAAAAAAAAAAATATATATATACACACACCTCTATACGTATGTAGGGGGTACCCACACACATGCTGGAGCGGGTCCAGAGAAGAGCAACGAGGCTGGTGAAGGGACTTGAGCACAAGTCCTATGAGGAGAGGCTGAGGGAGCTGGGGTTGTTTAGTCTGGAGAAGAGAAGGCTTAGAGGTGACCTCATCACTCTCTTCAACTACCTGAAGGGAGGTTATAGCCAGGTGGGGGTTGGTCTCTTCTCCCAGGCAACCAACAATAGGACAAGGGGGCATGGGCTCAAGCTCTGCCAGGGGAGGTTTAGGTTAGATGTTAGGAAGAAATTCTTTACAGAGAGGGTAATCAGGCACTGGAATGGCCTGCCCAGAGAGGTGGTGGATTCACCATCCCTGGAGGTTTTTAAAAAGAGATTGGACGTGGCCCTCAGTGCCATGATATAGTAATTGGAGTTGGATCAGGGGTTGGACTTGATGATCTTGGAGGTCTTTTCCAACCCAATCTATTCTATGATTCTATGATTCTATGCACACAGATAAAAGATGGTATTAATGTCCAAATGGCATGAAAAAGTCAAGATGAGTGAAGCAAGAAAGTAAAAATACTTTGCTTCAACATCTTACAGGAAACCTCGTTGAGATCAGCAGGTACATATGACACTTTATTTTTTAAACAGAAAATATCCCAATTAAAAAAAAAAATGGACCGTTCCCTAATTTCACTAACTTGTATTCATCCCTAAATGTCAGGCCTGCTGATTCACAGTTTGCTTGCAAATATGTTTGGACTCACCTAGAGCCTAGGAGTCCAAAAGCCACTTGTAAACACAGCTGAGAATGTCATCATCGCTGTGACTCACTGAAATGAAATCCCCCCTTGCAGCGGCTGGATGAGATAGATTGCTATAGGAATCTGTAACACTCAGCAGTTTGGAAACCTTCTGCTAACAAAAAAATTTCTGTGTCCTCTAAGAGCATCTTCAGTATCCCACCAACGCCCTCCAGGAGAAGGAAACCGTGATGTCAGACTAGATTGGAGAGGGTGAAGGAAAATCTGCTCAAATCACACTGCACCAAATAAAATCTGGATTGCTTCCTTCCCGTCATCAACTACTCTTTGTCACTTCAATAAGCAGACGTGGTTTTTTTAACCCTTCAGTTAAAAACATTTCATGACTCCACTGTTTGTGTCCTAGTGTGGCAGCTGCACTGCAGAACTTAATCATAATAATAATAATAAAAATGCTCTGTACAAGACTAAATAGATCTGTGTGGATTATTATTATTTCTCTTATTCTCAACTATTCATTAGGCAGCATGAATTGCATTTATTATATTAATAATGCATTTAAAAATAAGTTAATAGACAAATTTATAACGGACCGAATGGCTACACAGCAAAGTTCCGCTTAATTTGGAGCAGAGAAGCTGTAGACAGGCAGTGCTGGAGAAGACAGCAGAGTGGCTGTGAGACACGGAGAACGATCGGTGAATCTCTTCAAGCAATGCTAACAGCGAGATCAGGTGGAATAAAGGAGGAATGACAGACGGAGCAGTTAAGGATCTGAGCAATCCGATGGCAGCTACTATTTAAATATCCTACATGCATGGTCAAAGAGTAAGAATTGGGAAGTCTGGCTCTAAATCAAGTTTCTGGTTTAGCTCAGGACTAGCAATCAACATTTTTTTTTACCATTTGTTACTTTTCTCTCTCCTTTTTAGCAACCGAAGTCAATAATCACCACAAGACCCCCCCCAAGCACGCTTTGTCTTCCAAGAATTCGAGGGGTTTATCTCCGTATGCTTAGCCCAGCACTTCTTTAACCAAAAAGAAGAACTAATGACATGATTATTTTGGGATGCTCTTTTTTTTAAAAAAAAAAAGGATAAGGAATGCTGTTCTGCAGAGAGATACAAACCGTGAGCAGCAGTTTTGTGAACTTGCCGGGAGCTTGCCAAGAACTTCTGGGATTTCTAGAGTAAAGACAGAGAAAGAGCGTTTGTTACCTCAGCGGCTTGAACTTTTTCAGAGCCGTTTTTACTGGTTGTGCTTCTAGCATGGCATTGTAGGACACTCACAGATCAAACAAGCGGATAAAGCTAAATACATATTTAAAGGAGGAAAAAAAATGAAAATATTTTCCAAAGCTCAGTCCAGCCAGGGTTGCCAAGAATAGCCAGGGAAATAAAGCGGTACAGTAGAAGGGGGAGCACAGCCTTTTCAGACCTACCATGAAATCCTCTTATGGCTGTGAGCAGGACCAGCTCAGGGTGGACACAAGGAGAAAAAAAAACCACACAGCATATCCCAACAACAACAACAACCTCCCTGCCATGGCACTGTCCAAAACACGTTTGGGACACATAAAAGGAGCAGACATGGAAGGAACAGGTTAGTAACGGTGAATAAAGTGTCTGTGAAAACCATCTGGGTTTGTTAGTATGGGGGCAAGTTCCCATTTAATGTCACGATGATTTTGAGGGGTTGAGGAACCGCCTAGAAGACAACATTACCTCCTTAAAATGAAATAGGAAAGATCAGAGAGGGATAGGATTTGTACACGAAATAGTAGTTACCTGGAAGGTGAAGTAGACCATGCTGGTGGCTGGTACCACAGCTTGATCTCCAGCTCTGCGCTCCTCTATTCGAGGGATGGGAGAGGTGTCTGTCTGCAAGGTGCTTTGGTGTCGGGGTTTATATATGCTTCTGAAAGGCAATTTGCTTTTTGTTTTTTTGCAACTGAATTTCAAGTGTGATGTCATCAGCCTCTGGGGACTGTAGAGGGTGGGGGGAATAAATGAGGAGGGGTGTTTTTGCTTTGCTGAACAGAAGGGAAACCCCTTTGGTTTCAGGAAATAAATAAAAAGATTTAAGACAATAACTGACAAAGTTCAAGGAAATTCCTGTCTCCAAAATGCCACAGGTGCCAATGTGTGAAGCAACTGGCCCCAGGCTCCTCCTACAGAGAAGGACTATAAAACTGGTACTTACCAGGAAATGAGAGGGACAAGAGCATCCTCCCATTGAGCTGAAGTGTCACCAAACCAGGTAATCCAAGCTGCAGAGGGACAAGTGTGGCATTGGTGTTTTTTCTTTGATGCTTTTCTTGAATCCATTCAGTGTTTTGTCCTTTGGCTGGATCTTTCCATAGCTCTCCTTCTGCTGAATATTCAGTGTTGCCTGCAATGTGTTGCCGATTCATTGAGATGTTAGTGCAGATGTAACTCTCTAGCTTCCAGAAGACATTGGGACCCTTTGTTTCTAAATGAATATTTGGATTTTGGGGGAATGCCATGGCTCTTTGCTTTGTCCAACAGTGAAACCTGGGGACATTTAACATGCTGCATATTATTTTGTACAGAATAACAGCTTGGTGTGATACAACTTGCATTTAAAACCAGCCTCGATTTTCTACTAAATATTAGGTAGACCCTCGAGCTCTGTGAATGTAGCAATGCATCTCAGGCAACTTCGTGCTGGTTTTCACCAGAGGAGGGTCAGGGTTGTGACAGTGAATCCAGCTGTGTTGTGCTGCTGTGCACTGTTCATCTTGCTGCCTGCTTATCCAAAAAGAGTCGCGTGTCCTTCGCTCAACGTGTTTCTCTTGGGAGATGTTCAGAGCTATATAACCATTTCTTATCATTAATAAGGTGGGATGGAAAACTAATCGCAAAATGTCACTGGGGAATAAGTGTGTGAAAATTTAATGTTTTGGTATTTATATATGTGTCCCATGGGATGTTGAGCCTCACTCCAGCCTCCTGTGGAGACAACGTCCACACACCAGCACCTGCCCATTAATATTAGTCAAGGGGGAGAAGCACAGGCAGCAGATGTCAATGCAAAGCTGATGCACATGGTGATGCCTGCAAAGCCCAGCAAGATGGAACGGGGGTGCAGAGGGGAATGACCTTTTCTGGAGGGGGTGGAGGGAGTTATTGAGGGCAAGGCAGCAAGTAAAGGAAAAGGTGTCCTGGAGGCTGCAGCCCAGCTGGCGCCCTGGCCATGTGGGCATGGTCCAGAGGTCATGCTGAGAGGAGAAGAGCCAGGATGGAGGGAGGACCTCACAAGCCAGTTCTTCAAACTCCAGGCTGAATAATGTCAGGGGCAAGCAAGAAAAGGAAAGAAGATGGAGGAGGTTGGGTGGGTGATGGGATGGCTTTGCCTTTGCCCTCACTGCATGAGGGGTTTGTGCGAGGGAAGGATCACCCGAGCTGCCCCATCCCTTTGGTAGAGTCAGCTCTCTGAAAGGCCTGGCAGCACCCCAGGTTTCCAGGTGCCTCCTCACCATGGGGAGATCTCCAACCTCATGGTTTCCTGGACAGTGGCTGTGGTGGGTGATACCTCATATGTATGGAGGGCTGCTAACCCCCCACATGGTAGAAAGTGTTTCCCATTTGCTCCTCTGCCTCCACACTTGCATTGTCTGCATAATCTCTGCCCGAAGAGCTTCTTTGCACCAGTCCCAGCTGAGGATGCCCAGCTTGCAGACGTGGTGGCAGATCCCTCCTTGCTGTAGGAACTGGGGGCAGAGGTGTGACATTATGAGTTTTCCGTAGTGCATGCAGAGAAACAGGTCCTTACAAAGTGCCAGGGGCAGCGGCTGTGCAAAATGGATAGTGACAGCAGCAGTGAGTGGCTTTATCTTGGAGACAAACAAGGCTTGGGTGTGCTTTGAACAGAAAACACCTCAGAGCATTTCCATGCAGACCCTCACTTCTCCAGGTCTTGGTGCAGCCCACAGCATTACTAGTGCTGCTGCCTCTGAGACAACAACGGAAGGGGATTCTTTATTTGATGTGTCCTTATGTTGCATGAAATACAGAGGGAAGGCAACGCACAAAGGCTGAAATGGTCTTAGGACAATGACCACAAGTCTGTGTAGGTGTGAGCAGTAGGTAGATCTGCAGCTGGTTCCAACCCCAAAACATTCTCTTCCCAAGGGAAGCTCCTTCATCCTCCTCCTTTTCCATATCTTGGTCTAAATCTTCTCACATCCTTTCCCTTTACACCTCCATAGCCCAATACGGCGTATTCTGGTGTTTCTTTTCCCCCTTCTCAGATGTCCTATGAAGGATTTCATTGCAAGCAGAGGGAACCAGCCCTGTTAGTCGTGTCTCTACATCCTTCATAAAACCACACTGCATGTTGCAGGCTCTAAAACCACTACCACAGCCAGGTATGCATGAACCACGGACAAAGCGAGCCTTGGCAAATTGAAAACCACTCCTGTGAGCCAGGCAGTCACCTGGCCAGCCCATCTTCCTCCAGAAAACCCATCACATCCTCCTCCAGAGACCGACTCAAAACAGGGGCTTGTTGCAGCATGCCTAGAAAGCCACTGTCTGAGCTATTTCAGGGCGAAACATCTGGAGGAGCTTAATATTGTGGCCCTCCTCCAAGTATAACCATTTAAACCAAACCACTTATTTATATCTGAATGTCATTAAAAAAAAAAAAAAAAGACAATATCGTGGACTCCACAGGTAGCTGCTCAGCTCTTCCTGAGGGCACGTCGTTTCTTAGGGCTTCCTTCGAGTCAGTAGTTTATAGAGATGCTTGACATCAAAAGAAGTGTTCCTACTGCAGAGCTGTGATTTGGTGCATCTCTCTTTCTGAATCAAAAGATCTAACCTTTAACACAATTAATAATTGAATTTACCAATTGTCCTCCAAGGTCAAGTTTTTATCCTTTCCACATTCAAGTTGCTGAATGAGGTCAGAGCTGTTAGGAGTCAATTTATCCTCCATTCTGAATTTTTGTGAAAATTTCAGCCTTTAGAATAAATGGAGAGAAGGAAAACAGCATGTTTTTAATGGGACAAAGGAGTCCAGAGGCCATCAGTGTTTGAAAAATATATCTATCTGCCCAGGGATAATGTGTGTTTAAAAGTAGACACTAGGATCTAGGCTTATTAATATTCACAAAATGATTTCTTCTTTGGGTGGTGCCCCTTCTCTCCTCCTCACTTCCCATATCAATAGTAGTGCTGCATGCTTTCCTTTCATTCCCAAATGCTTTTTGGAATGGTTGAGAACAGAATACATCACTTTCTCCTTTTTCCAGCTCCTTTAGGTCATAAAATGTTCTAAAAATATCAAAATAACAAGAACATTACTGTTTTATTTTCATCTTTGTTTCCTAACAAAAACCTCCAGAGAGCAAACTCCAGCTCATGGTACCCAGGAGTGCAGAGGAATGGAAATGTGGGGGCTGCCTACAAATAGACGAGTTCATGGTAGAAATATGAAGGGTTTGAAAATAGACTCTTTAGTCACTGAGGGTTTCAAGAAAGGGATGGAGCTGGAAAATTCCATCTGGAAGGGAGACTGTGGATGTGTGTGTCGTGCCTGCCTGTTTGTCTGTAACAGTGGATAAGAAATGTCCTGGAATGGCTCAAAAATACCTTGTGGGTTTCGTCTGAATGTTTGTTCGTTTGTGTGTTGGGCTATTCATTCCTCTGCATCTCCAATAGCCTGGAGAAGAGGGGGCAGGAACCATCACCACCACCTGCAGCGCTTTGGGGCACCTCAACATGTTTTTGCCAGAAATTCTTGTAGCCTAAATAGGTTGTACATGTTTTTTCTGGATAGGACTCTGGAAAGTAGGCACCTAAACTTCTGCTTTGAATCGAGCCTTTGTCTGGAGTAACAAGTGGGGAAGCACTATGGAAACACCTGAGCCTGTCACCAGTTTCTCCCTCCTTGGAGCAGGGGCATGGCTCTGAAGGTTGGCTGAATGCCCAAGCCAAAGCAGTGCTGGTCTAGACACCGACAACGGTGAGGTTGTGGGGGCAACCGCCGACACTCTTGTTTTGTCTGGAAGGGCCATGGCGAGCACGGCGGGTTTCGCAGCCGTCTTCTACAGCGAGCCAGCGGTGCTGGGGCTCCTCGCGAATGTGGTCAGTGCCTTCCTCCTCTGCCTGCAGAACTTTGCCGTGGTGCACACCGGCCTCAGGCCACAGGGAGCAGAGGACATCCTTGCAGGTGCGTGATACTGCTCATGGGGAACACTGGGGATGCTGGTTGGAGGTGAACATTCCCTGAGAGCCCCAGGCAAGACAGACTCTTCGAGAGTCAACCTCATGGGTCAATGGACAGCATTGGTGGGACAGGTGGGGAAATGTGGGTTGTCTCCAACGTACAGAGGCCTGTGTGCTCCCTAGGATGGCTGCTCCTCCTTCCCCAGCAAATGCCAGGAACCTGGTACAAACCTTTCATGTGCCTTTCCCCTACCTTCATAGATCCAAACCGTCCCAGGACCTGCTCACCATACTGAGCATACCAAGGGGTTCAGTGGCCATTCATCAAGGTTCAGCATAGAAATTTGTCATAAAGGTGGGAAGAGAAGGGAAGACAGAGATCATAGGGCTGGTCACAAGAAGGCTATGGAACCTGGTGTGGGGTGTCCCCCAGAGCTTGGAGATGCAGCACTACTCCCTGCAGCTCAAGACTTTTTGTTGCTTGCTTCCTACCTGACCTCTTCATGTGTCTCTCAGGTGTCCACCTCATCCTGATTGGAGGCTTTGTCCAGGTCCTGGCAGGATTTCTTGCCTTCCGGAAGTATGACCACCTTGGAGGAGCAGCCTTTTTCACCTTCTCTGCTCTGTGGAGTAGCTATGGGGCTACACGCATCATTGCATCTGCTTACCCCTCATTACAGAACATAACGCTGCCCTCAGGGAATGCCAGCCACCTCCTGCCCACTGGCATGGCCCACCTCTCTGCCAGCCAAAGTGCGGTGGCTGGGCTGGTGGCCTACATTTCCATTTCCTTTATCCTCTCCTTCTGCTCAGCCACAGTCAACTACATCATGCCCTTCATTTTTGGGGCCATCGCGCTTGCTCTGGTGTTTGAAGCAGTTGCACTGTTTGGCCAGTGGGCCCTGGTAGTGTCAGGGGTCATTGAGCTTGTCATTGTCATGTGTGGGTTGTACGGAGCGGTGGCTCTCCTGCTCAAGGGCATCACACAACGATACATCCTTCCAGGCTTTGGCCATCCTCTCTTCAATGTCTTGCTACTGGGGTCAGCACAAAAAAGCTCTTCCAAGGCCATTGGGGAAGAAAAAAAAAAGAATACGAAGTATGCTGAGCCAATGGCCCTCGGCAACATCTGCGATACTATCTCTCCCCTTTTATTTGCCTTTTACTTCTTTGGGTACATGAAGAACTTCTGTGTTGGAGTAGGGTGGATATCCATCATCTCCAGCTGCCAGCTGCTGTCCAGCTTCTACAGTTATCTGAGAGGTGATGTCTACTACACTACCAAGTTTGGTGTCCACAGCCTTTACTGGCTGGTGATGTCTTGGGAAGAGTTTACACTCACCACCTTCCTTGGGTTGTCCAAGGCTCAAGAAAGCAGACTAGGAATGTTTGGAGGTTGGTTCCTCCTGGCCATTGCCTGCATGCTCTTTCTGATGTCAACCCACAAAGATACCCTCGAGATGCTGCAAAATGCCTCATTCATCATCCTCACAACCGCTTCCATCCATCAGATCCCGATGCCGGGTGCTTACCTGTTGCTCGGGGCTGCCTGCAGCCTTTGCACCGCTCTCTCAATGTATGCCACGTTTGCCAGCCTTATCAACTCCATCGGGGAGAAGGCTTTGATTCCAGTTGGTGTCCAGGCTATGTCCAGCTCAGCTCTTCAAACCACCCTGATGGCTGCCAAAACCTGCTTCACAAGATCCAAGAGTTTCCCAAGTGGCACCAATGCTGAAGTGCCAGATGCCTTGTTCTACATCTGCAACGGCCTGGCTGCAGTCTCTGCCATCCAGGGTAGTTTCAGTGACCCCAGCAGACAGCAACTCTCCATACCCTCCGTGCTCATCCCAGGAGCCATAATGCAGCTGTATGTCTGCAGGATCCAGGTTCAAGGAGGGAGAAGGTTTGGTTGTGTTCTTCCATTCTGCTATGCTGCCTTCTGGGGAGCGTGGACCTGGCTTCGGTTTGCAGGTAACTCAAGGTCAGGATTGCTGTTTTACTTACTAAAAAAAAAAAAAAAGGATGTTTTTAGGAAATTCCAGATTGCTTTCTCCAACATAATTCCTTCTCCCAGATGATTCCACAACAATTTACCAATTTCCACCAGATTTACCAATATTCCTCCTTGTAAAAAGATAACCACTGAACATCCCAGCCTGTACCCATGTAACTGATTGCCATTGCTGCAGTCACTTGGTAGTCTCAGAGCTACAGGAGTCCAAGTTGTGCTTTTGACTCCAGAAGAGGTCAAGGTTTCCCTGCTAAACTATTGTGAGAAAGCACTCAGACTGTGTCTAGGCTGTTATCTCAGAATAACAGTACAGGAGATGCTTTTTAGGCAGTAGAAGACTCCAGGTTCTGGCTTTATACTTCAGAAGCCTGGAGCAATTCATCTTAGTTGGTCACAGCCATGAAAGAAGATCTCAGAATGATGAGCCTGGGCTTTAAAAAGCCTCATTTAGCTCCAGGTGGGCAGCATGTTCATACAGCCTCCATGCCAGGTCCTATTAAAATGAGCACCTGTGGGGAAAGTTAAAGCTATTGCTTAAGAGGTATGGCAAGAAGCTATTAATGTTTTCAGTCAGACCCTATTTATTGCAAGCTGGAGGTAAAATCATCAGCTTTTTTTGGATGACCATCACTAGTTCTTCAGTTAATACCTCAAATGCTTTGCATTACAGTGTGCTAGATTTTCTTTATAGCAGCCACCATCAGTTAGTTTGAATTGTAGTCATTCCAGCTGCAGATGTGTCATTCTCCTGTTACGCTGCACTTAATGGTTTGCTCACAACCCAATCTGCTGGTCCTATTTCAGGCCACTTGGTGAACATCGCTGTGGGGAACAGTGAAGGATTCACTGCTGGTTCTATTGCCTTTTTGGTGCTCAATGCTTTTTTAATTATTTTAGGTAAGTCTTAGTACCATATGTGATTGTTTATTGAGGAGTATTTGGGGTCAGATCATTTATTACATCTGTGGTCAACTCTGTGGTGGAGATGCATAAGTGAGGGAGTCTCAGCTCTCTCTGCCAAGAGTAAGAGAGAACTGAAATGTTTTGCCCACAGCCAGTAACAGAAGCTGAGCTGGGCTTAGAAGAAACAGTCATAAGGGAACGGAAGAACGTTTCAAAGGAAATAAAAGGTTCAAATAAGGTGAAAGTGTTAGATGGACTGGGCCACTGGAATATATCCACAGTCACCCTCCAGCCCATCTGCTGTAAATCAGAACCTTCTTGGCTGCCTGTGAAGTGTTTTCCATGTGAGCACAGTGTACTGGCAGATTAAGGGGTTGGCAACTTGTCTCTTGAAAGCTGGGGGCTGAACAAACCAGAGCCGTACATCTCTGTTCCTCCATGAACAGGAAAGTGAGATCAGGGACTGCTCAGTTTAATCAAATAAGATTTAGTTGATTTAGGAATTCTTCTGCTGTTTCACGTACATTTTTATGGGCCGTTCTCTAATGTGAGACCCTCTTGTTTCCATTTCTTTTCACAGCTTCCTCTTTTAACGTGGTGCTTCTCTGCATGACCCTTGCAATGGAGCTCTTGACCATTTGTTTTCTGCTCTTTACATTGGAGAACCTCCCTTTGCCATTTGAAAGTGAGTTTTAGGTGAACTTGTTCCTCAAACCTTCACCCACAGAGTGCAGTGATTGGGTCCCTGGTTGGGAAGCAATGTTCTCCACAAGGTCAATATGGAAAAAAACAAGCAGAAGAGTGTGTCATCTTCTTTAGAAGATGTTGAGCCTTTCAGCACCGTGACTGGAGGAGGAAGCCTTTCCTCATATCATCCCCAGGTCTTTGAGCTTTCTAATAAACACTTAGGTGTGTGTGATATTGCTGAATCAAGACAACCTCCTGAGGTTCTGTACAGTCCTACTTTCTAGTAGTTGTTTAGTGAGCCAAGATTGGGGATGAACTGAGTGTGCCACTGGTGTGAATGGCTGTGGTTTAGTTGAAGCGTTGGCTTTGCAGCAAGTGACAATTTTATTTGTAATTATATAGAGTGTTTTAGCAAGATGTTTTGTAGAAGTTTTTCCACCAGGAAAAATAAAAAGCCGTGTGGCAAAAGATGCACAGGTAGGCAAGCCTGGAAGTGGTTTAAATTTTTAGACCCACAAATATGCTGGACTGCAAATGTTGCAAGACAGGAAAGACTGAAGGAAGTTTGCAATGCTGGGAAGTCATGAGACACAGAAGAAAATAAAACTTTGTCATCACCGTTCCTGCTTTTGACTCTCTGGGTTGGTTTTTTTTTTCCCAGTTGTGATGCTAAGCATCTTCAGCATCATCTGCTTCTATGGAGCAACAGCATCGCTTGCAAACAGCATGTTTGGGAAGGATCTCATGATGATGGGACCCCCTCTGTTCACAGTAAGAGATTTTTTTTTGCGTGATGGTGTAGCTTCCCTGGTCAGGATGGATATCCTGGGGTCTTTGCTCTTACCTAGGGGAGTTCAAATTTCCATTGAATGTCCTTCCTTTGGAAATCCCAGTATTTCTGTAAAGAGAAATGTGCTGAAAACAAGCTCTCTTCCAGCATGAATAACATGTCAGGAAACTTGGAGAAGGACTAGCTCCAAAATGCCTGTCTCCATGGTCTCATGGAATTAGCCATCTCCAATCCAAGAACTGTCGACAGACTGATGTTTTAAAGGCCATAACCTTGGGTGCAGGGAAGTAGGGAGTTAAAAGTTTCCCAAAGTGGACAACAAGAAGTCCCCACTGTATCTGTTAACTCTAAACTTTTCCTGCTGTTTTGTATGTCTGACCAAGGCAGTTCCACCTAACTGAGTTGATTGATCTGACAGCTCTAATTCCTACTGCAGAGAAACATTTTCATTAAATCAGCATTTCTAACCATGGAAACTCATGAGAAAGCACTTGAAACTTGATCTTACTCAAGTTCCTCTGGATTTAAGATTTCCTAGCAGTTTCGTGAGGTCATTTTGGAGAGCAGTTATTTCTCCAGGAAGCAGTCACTGTGCTGGGTGGGATTCATCTCCTGTAATTTTAGGCATAAGCAGTTCAAATGTCCACACCTGAGCTAGTATCTTTGGCATTCTTCAGTACTGGGGCAGAACTAATCACTTGTGCCTTGCAACTCATCTCACCTGCTTCAGGTGAGGCCTCTTAGAAGTGCTGCCTCTGCCCTTTGGCTGCCAAGGGAGCATGGCACAGGGCGATACCTGAATTTGGGTGGACTGAATCCTACCCTGTGTTTCATATATTTGCTTATTCCCACTGTAATGGATTTGTTGCCTCCTGTTCATTGCCAGGCTGAGAGCTCTAAGAAGGACACCGAAGATCCTCCACCCTGTATCTGCCCCAAGTCCCACTGTACGAGTGGCTTGAGGACCATTGCTGACTTGCTGAACACAGGGGCGGTGTGTGGGGTCCCGACAGACACTGTCTATGCTTTGGCAGCCTCCTGCAAACACCCTCAAGCCATTGAGAAGGTCTACAGAATCAAGGTGTGAATACAAGGCTGTTGTTAGTTGGATCCTGCTGATGTCCTATAGATGAGTTATGCACAGGAGCAGAAATGGGAGCTCCTTGTTTCAAGTTGCCCTAAGACTCAGAATTTGGCTGTGGCTAGAGTTTATGAGCAGCCACACCAAAAAGTCATGGACCATTTTCAAAGTTGAGCAACCTGTGGTAAAGCACCCTCTGCTCTGGGCATCGGGCACCAGGGATTAGACAGCTACCTCCTGCTTCACTGGGTGGGGAAAAACACAAACCCAAACTGGGACAACCCCAATGCTTGTCACAAGTGGGTCCAAACCTGTGTTTGTCCTCTCCATCTTACGAAGTGCTGAATCAGAATCCCAGGTTTAATTTTGCCAGACTTTTGGAGACATTCAGTGCTGGAATCAGACCCAAAGTTTGCACCTTCAATACAACTTTTGCAGCCTGGCCCCGTCTATTCTCCATGAGGCAATTTCCTGGCTAGCCTGGAGAAATAAGCATAACAGACTATCTCAGCTGGCACCCAGTGTGAACAGCAGCAACAAAGGCAGTCTTTTCTGTCCTGCTTTGGTGCCAATGCTAACCTTCCCTGTCGATGAGATAATATAAACAGAATGTAAATACATGCCCAGTTCCTTAGTCATTTGGCCCCGTTGAAACTGATGTCAGTTGAGGACTGAAATGACACTGCTTTGTGAGCTCTTTATTTTCTCTCCATATCACTCTTCATTTGTGTTGGAGCCCCCAACACAAGAAAGACATGGACCTGTTAGAATGAGTCCAGAGGAGGCCACGAGGATGATCCAAGGGCTGGAGCAGCTCTGCTGTGAGGACAGGCTGAGAGAGTTGGTGCTGTTCAGCCTGGAGAAGAGAAGGCTCCGGGGAGACCTTCTAGTGGCCTCCCAGTACCTGAAGGGGCTCCAGGAAGGCTGGGGAGGGACTTTGGCCAAGGGCAAGTGGTGACAGAACAAGGGGTGATGGCTTGAAAGTGTCAGAGGGGAGATGGAGCTGAGATGTGAGGAAGAAATTCTTTGGTGTGAGGGTGGTGAGACCCTGGCCCAGGTTGTCCAGAGCAGCTGGGGCTGCTCCTCCCTGGAAGTGTTCAAGGCCAGGCTGGATGAGGCTTTGAGCAACGTGGTCTAGTGGAAGGTGTCCCTGCTGCTGGCAGGGGGGTTGGAACTGGTTGAGCTTTAAGCCCCCTTCCACCCCAAACCAGTCTCTGATTCTATGATTCTATGATTTTACAGCAAGTTTATTTCAAAGCACTAAAGAACTGAAGAAGTGGTCATGTAGATGTTGGTTTCCAGGGAGTCAGGCTCTCCTTCTGTTGTCCTGTTGTGAATTGGTGGGTTTGACTTTGATTTATACCAGCATAAGTTAGAAGAAAATCAGGTCCCTGATGTGTGAGATGTTGAAAGCACCAATAATGAGCAAAGCATCTCCATCTCTCCATTAGTTGTGTCTAAAGCAGGGAATTTGGATGCATCCTGTCAAGATCCCAAGAGCACAACACTGTTCTCTCTTCTTCAATTTGCACATGCAGATCTGAGCTGTGGCATCAATCACAGCGTGCAGTCCCCTCCTGTGCTCAGCATTTTATGCAGAGACAGCGTCTTACTTACCTGGAGCTCCTGGGCCCTGGGAAGCACACAAAGATTCCAGTGGGCTTTCATCTTCTCAACATAAACTTTCTTTCTTCGTATATTTTTTCGCTTCCTCTCTTCCTGGTTTTTGCAGGACAGACCTCAAGAGAAACCCATCTGCATCTTTATTTCAAACCTGGACCAGTTGCGAGCAGCTGCTCCCCCCATCAGCCCGTTGCTTTGGGAATTCATGGAAAATGTTTACCCTGGTGGCATTGGCTGCATTATCAAGAAAGGAGAGTGGCTGAAGAAGTTAGGTGAGATGACAGGACAGCTCTTCTCTCCCTCTTTCATGTTTTCAACACAGCAGGTCTGCAATCCACACACACTTTTGGATGTCAATGGGGAGAGATTTTGTTCATTTTACCCTGAGAATTCACCTCTGGAGCTCTTGCCTGCCTTGGTAGATGTTTAGCAGAGAGTGTTAATGAGTTGGAATGACTCATTAAAAGTGTGAGCCAGCATGATGACTTCTTTAACCCAGTCAGACTCCAAAGAAGGGAGGCTCATCAACTTGGGAGGGTCACCTCTTTCAAGCCCATAAGCTGTTAGCTAGGAATGAGCAAGCCCTGGGTGGAACATCAAAGAGAGATGGGAGGTCCCGAGGGGGATGAGGTTTCTATGGGCATCCCTTCTCATCACCTCTTCCTACCCTAGGGACAAAGTCAGAACACTGCAAGCAGCAGAACGATTCACAGTCAAATCTGGCTTCTGGGAATCAGACAAAATATTAAAGACTGAAGAAACCGTAGGAGTTATTAATGCTTAACAGGCAGAGGTGTGTGACTGAGGGTGGGAGGGTAGGCAATGGTCATAAGAAGTTAAGACTCTCTGAAATAGGTGGATCCCATGTCCATGAAGGCAGCTATGCTGATCTTCAGCCATTAATCTTTTCCTTTTGCAATTAGTCCCAAAATCTTACAGCTGCTCTTGTGGTTTTCTGACCAAGAAACTACACAAAGAGAGTCACAATTTTGTTTGGGGTGTGGAGCAAGGTCACTTGAAAAGGAAGCAGGAGGTCTCCCTCTGATGCCGTGCCAGGTATTGTGCCCATCTTGCCTCTGCCAGTGTCCTCTGTCTGGTCTTTCAAGGGGTTGGAGCAGGCTACAGCAGAGTGGGAACTCCAGACAGTATCATGATCCGAGTACCTGACCTGACTGTCCTGGTGCACCTCATTGACATGACAGGACCCTTGGCCATCACATCAGCTAATCCTAGCGGAGAGGTTGACAGCACACACCATGACATGGTCATCTCGTGAGTACCCTGTTCACTGGCATTCCTACCACAGTGCAAACCACCCCTCAGGTGGGTGGCCAGCAAGTTTAAATGCCGTGTACATCACGATTGCATTGAGGGGAACTTCAGCACAACATCATATGAAGTACTGCATAGTTTTGCTGGTTTTTGTTGGGTTTGGTTTTTCTTTTTTTCCCTAC